>NW_020455499.1:2796467-3069029 GCF_003342845.1 Nothoprocta perdicaria | reverse complement strand
CCCCAGCCCCAGCCCGAGCGCCCGCAGCGCCCCGCGCGGGGCAGCGCCGGGCCCGGCGCCCGCACCCCTACGGCGGGGCCGTCCCGCACCCCCAGCCCCAGCGGGGATGGTCCCACACCCCCAGCTCCCGTGGGGACGGTGGGAATGATCCCGCACCCCCACTCCTGTCAGGGATGGTGGGGGCAATCTCGCATCCCAGCTCCTGTGGGCATGGTGRGGACAGTCCCGTGCTCACAGCTCCCGTGGGGATGATCCTGTGCCCCAATTCCCAGGAGGGATCCCTCATCCCAGCTCCTGTGGGGATAGTGAGGATGATCCCACACTCCCAGCTCCCATGGGGATGGAGGGATGATCCGGCACCCCTTGTTCTGCAGTGTCTGCRAGGCCCGAGTGGGAGCAGCCGAGGGGCCGGGAGCCCTAGGCCCAGCCTGAGCTTCTCTCCTTTGAATGATACCGTTGATCGAATCCTGTTTCTGATCCCGTTTTTATTTTTCCCTCTCTTTTTTTYCAGCTGCAGCACGGACGAGTTGCATGGCCCGTTTGGGCCACATTTTGCTCCCCAGGGGTTTTCATGGGATGCGACGCACGAGCCATGGGCCCAGGGGATGCAGCGCTGGGTTTTTGCACCCTGTCCGGCAGATGAGCTTCCTCCTAAATCAGGGCTGCCCCATCTCAGCTCCTCATTACACCCTCGTTCAGTTTACACTGCGACTCCCCAGGTATTTTAAACGTTTAAAATGGGCTTGCTTGATGCAGCCGAGAAAGAAGAGTCGGAGAAATACCTGATAGTGAGGTAGTGACAGTGAAACAGTGATGCTCGCTAAGGCAATGTATTATCACACAATCCACACGCAAAACTTTTCTAGCAGCATWTGAAAGTTCTTTGGAAGTGTTTGTTTCAGCAGTTGGCAATATGTTGTGCCACCATTTGTTTTTTTAAATGATTTTTTAGTACGGAAGAGTCAGTGTAAATTACGTTAAAACTTATCTTTCCGAGTTTAAATCCCAAGGTCGGTTTCACATCCTTAATGTAAAATAAATAATAGGCTGCATGCAAATAATATGAATACGATGAGGTTTTGATATTGAAAATGATGTTATTATGGTATTGAAATTATGAAAATGAGTCAGTTGTTAAGTTGTGTTAACCACAACCAAGTGTTGTGTTTCACTCAGCAGGGCTCTTGCACGAGGCACACAGGCAGGTACGAGTTTTTAGCCGCTGACAACCTAGCACAGGAGCAGGGATCCAGTCTGGCTTCCCTGCAGCAAATGGAAACATCTTGAGCGCTATCTGCTGCTCGGAAGCAGAACTGCCTGCAGCACAGGGCAAAGATTCCCCTCCTCATGACCAATTGCATTATGCAGTAGGGTGAAAAGAATGTTATGCAATTAGTTAGAATTATGCAGACTAAATTCGGATGAAGTATTTAGATAGGTCTTTTTAAAATGAAAAGCTGTGCTCTATAAATTCAAGCAAAGCTGAATTTCTGTAATTGGCTTTTAATGGAACAATGGTCCTTAAACTAAAGTACCCTAGTTCTATCCTATTAAATACAAACAGACTCAATTTAAATGACATTGACTTTGTCACACGAGCTATCGGAAGCTGGCCTTAAATCATACTTTTTGCAGATTAACTAGCAGTAAATGTTTGTAAAGCGCTTTGAAGATGGGAAGCACCGTGCATGCTGTGCGATAAGTGTTATTGTTATTTGCATTGCTTCCTAGAAAAATCAGAATAGCGTTGGATAAGAATAGAGTGTAAGGCCTGGGAGTTGCAACCTCCAGCTTTGGTGTCTTAGCATGATCCTCAAATGCTGTTTAAATGGGGAAGTGAACATTTTTTCTGGCTTATTTTTAAGGCACATTAACAAATAGTTGATTCATCTGAGGAAATAACATTTGTGTACTGCAGTGCATAATCCTGCCCTCTCAAGAAATGGGTACTTGATCCACCAAGGGGATAACTAAAGTAAGATCTCAGGGTCCTTCTAAACCCTCTTGGCAGTTACAGTACAGTGAGAGATACGTCGCTAAAATAATGATTTATAAAGTGCAAAGGCAATAGTATTTTTAATGCTTTTATCAAGTAACTTATGAGCACAAAAAAGTAAAGCATTTATTTAACCTTGAAGCAGTGGGTCTCTGGTTCAACCCCAAATCAGTTCTCAAATCCTGTTTCTCTGRGTTAATTTAAAACACCAACTTCATCCTTAACTCTTCTCTTTCCTAAGTCTCCTCCTCACTCTGCTGTAAAATATCAGGAGSAGGAGACTGTAAGGAGCTATTTCTGACGTCCAGTCCATCTCCCCTGATTTCAGGGAGGCATAGGGCTTATTAGAAACTTTTCAAGCTCTATCTTAAAACTGATGACTTTGGGAGTGTTGAAGTCCCAGCATTGTATGAAGAAGCTGTTCCAAAGCTGCTCATCTGGCATTTGAAAACCTTTTTCTAACTTCTTCTTTCCAGATTCAATATATTTGATACCCACTTTTACCCACATTTGTCCTTCTGTGACACTGTGCTTTATCTTAACCGGCTCTTCTTCCTCACTCTGACAGTGTTTACCTGACAAATTTATAAGGTGCAGGCAGGTTCCCTCTCAAACTTTATTAATTGTGTGAGCCAGGCAATTTAAATATCTCTCAGACAATAGGGTTCAGTTTTCACTGTCATTCTAATAAAGCTTTTCTTTTGTCCATATCCACTGGAATTAATCTTTCTGAGAACGGGGGAGCTTTGAAACTTAGCTCTTTATAAAGCCTCGTGGAATGTCATTAGCGCTTCATCTATCTCTACCGGACACATATTCTCTGATGCCTGTTGTTATTTTATTTTCCTTTTCAAGAATATGTTACATTTATGACTCAGATCTGTCTCCTTTTCTTTGCTGCAACTAATAACTAATACCAGAATTCTTGTGGCTGTTGAAGTGTAGTGGATCCAAGATCAATGCCTGAGAAACTATTTGTAATCTCCTTCCAAATTCRTATTTTAGCTTTGAATACAACCTGTTAAACCATATTTAGCCTCTATTTTTTTTTTCCCTAATCACCTTCTCCAGCATATCTARTAATTTCCAGTGTGACATCCAGTCACATTTTGACTCAAGTCCTGGCTCTATTTCATTTGTCTGGAAAATTAGTAACCTAATCAAAGGCAGGTAATGAAACATTCACATTCTTGAATGATCTATGTTTCTTAAAAAATCTTATTTTTTTCCCATTTTCTATTTTCCCTTTGTTTGCAGGCCTTTATTTTTCCCTTCAGATTGCTTTTGGCAGCTTTGCATAGTGGTGAACCTCASGTTTGCTGATACTGCGTTTCTCTTCCTTTCTACCTTCTTAAGGATAGGGATTGCATGTGCTGTTTTATCATATATACCGTTCCTGATTTTATAGATTTATTACCATCCTTTTCAACTCGAGTTGCAATTTCACGTGTTAGTTATTTGAGAATTTGGGGTTGAAGATTGCCTGCCACTGCTCTCTCGTCTAAGCTTGTCTAAATGTATCAGCTGTGGGAGTTTTGCTTTTACCATGGATGTTATAACTCCCATTTCCATTTTCTCCTGCCATTTGTATTAGCTAACTAAATTTTGCCCTAATATTAAGAAGTTTCATTCGTATCAAACTACATATTCACTTTGGGGAACATTTTGACTTTCTTACTTCTTTTCTTCATTCTAAAAAGATAGATTTTTTTTTCCTTCCCTCCGTATATTTTATAAGGCTGAAGAATTTTGTGTACTTTTTAATTTGAAATTCTTATGATTCTCACTTTATTATGCTTTCTGATGGCTAATAAACACATTAGCTTTGGTTGTAATTCCTTTATGACATTTTTTATGATCTATGCCTATCTTTAATGTAAGTTTTTTCTTAAACCCATCTRGGCCTGAAACCCTTGACACTGCATTAGTTGCAAACCTGATTTTATTTGAGTATCCATTTAACCTGAACCATGTAAAGCTTTCTCTAAATCAGTACAAGTTGATTTTCTATGACTTCCCTCTCTACTTATATTAGGTACGCATTAAAAAATAACAACCACAGGATTGTTTTTTTCCATTTTTCTTTTTTTTCCCATGAACTCCCCATTTTTTTTTTTTTGTATTTCTGTTCCTCTTTCATCCTGTTTCAGCCAGCTCCATGCAGGAATATTAGCATCACTTCATTAGCATCACTTTTCCCTTGAGCATGACCTGGCAAGTTGATGTATTTTGCATCAGTTGGCATTTTTTTGCRTCATATTCCCCATGATTCACACATTGCCATCAGAATAGCTGAGTTTTTTCTCTGCCTAGATSTAAGGATTTCCATATCCTTTTTCCATTTTTTATCCATTTTTTTCCGAGTCGCTCAGTTTCTTTATTTGTTAACGTGGCTTGAAAGCCAGGTTGCCTTTCCATTCCAATTTCATATCAAGTTTATTTGGGTTGCTCACCTTTTCTCTGACTCCAGCTAAGGTACTGGAATTCTCTGTACTGACCTGTCTAACTTGAAAGGAAGAGGCTACTACTGCAATTTACTTCAGCTCCTTTAGCTCGGGCAGCTCCGTCTGTGCAGCAACACTCTCAAATTCCAGCTCAGATCCTCATGGGACTTCATTATACACTTAGACTTAACTTGTGGTATTAGAAGGGAGTGACCAACCACTATATGGAGCTATTTTTCCTCCTCACCCTTTTACCTATTTTTGAGCTTGGGGACCATTTGAAATAAAATATACTTCACCAGTAATTTTAAACTGTTTTTTTTTTTGACTTACTATAGTTTGCATGTGTCCAAAAGAGTTGGAAAATGAAACAAGTGAGRAGTAATATAATTTACCTATTTTTACAGGTCTGTCAGTGCAGAAAAAGATGCTTCCAGATCAAATCCTATGGACAAATAAAACCTTCTGGTGAAACAAACCTTGCAGAACAGATGCTGACACCACTTTAAGAAGATTGGTGAGAGCGGGGCCCTAATTAAAATTAAGAAGCAGGCAGTAAAGGTAATCAATACATTTTAAACCTTTTTATGAGCATGAAAAAATGAATAAAAAGGGACATCTGGGAAATTAGTAATCGTTAGTCAGAGCCTAATGCTGAACAAGCGAGTACTAAAGGAACTGATACAAAAGGTCTTAGAAGATAATTTGATGACTAGTTTTCCTGTTTTTATAAAGACTAGATCAAGATTTGCAGGRAATCAGTGTCATGGTCAGAAAAAAGTGTATATATTTACTTTATGTGTTAAATTTAGGTATTTAATCTGGTGAATCTAATGCATTTGGTCTTTCCAGATCAGGAAAGTGCTGCAGCCTGTATTGAAGCCCCGTTCAAGCAAGCGTTTCAGCAGCTGCCCAATCTTATTGACTTCAGTCAGATAGAAACAACTTGCACAGAGAAGCTTCCCTGAGCCGGAGCCACGTGCGGAGCTGCCAGGTGAAACAAGCAGTGTTGGAACTTGTCTATCACCCACAACAGTTGTATGTGCTCCTATATCCAGGAGATACTATAGACAGTTGAATTCAGATTGCAATRTGTTGTTTCACAGCTGGTAAAGAGCTGATTAATTTAATTAGGACAGCTGCAGTTTTGAACATTTTTTTATTTTAAAATCTACTAAATATGTTGTAATCTACTAGATATTTAAACTTCATGAGCTATGGCTAGGTATGTATAAGACAGGAACAAAGAAAAGGTTTTATAAGATATGATAATCAGAAGAAGTAATTATGAAAATTTCATTTTAAAGGAAATGGGTAAAAAGAGCTATTAGCTAAAATTGCTTCTGCAAATTATACTAATTGGAGTCATTGTAATGCTAAATATATAAAGATATCATAGCATTTGAGGGCAGCGTATCTGCATTGCCAGGGAATGCTGCTTGTTTTTGATACCCTCAGTGTAGTTTGTGTGTTTGTCTCCCCACCAGTCATTAAAGGCATATTTATTTATTTATTTACTTACTTATTTTTTAGGGAATATTTTATAATTTAAAGTGGCTTCCTTGCATGAGGTTTATTTGTGCTGCAGCTGCCCTATGCGCTTGTTCCTTGTTCTTGGGTGTATTTTCTCATTTTGTTCAAGGAAAATATTGGCCCCAAGCAGCCTTCCTGTGATTCCCATCATGGGCAGCGTGTCTCCAGAGGCTGCATCCTGCTGGGAGAGTTCGTGGCTCTCATAGGTCACTCCGTTTCTCCCTGCTTCATCCAGTCCTTCTGTAAGTCTTCACTGTGCACGAGAGGTCACATAGACATTCCTTTGCACAGCAGATAAAAGTCTTTACCTTGCTCTTTCTGCAGCTGTAATATGGGAAGCAGCCAGCGGTGCTTTCATTCCCTCCAGAAACATGCAGACTCAGAGCAGGTATTTTACTAGCAGGGAATGTAAAAGTTACCTGCTGAGTTTTGGCTATGAAAATCAGGAAGATGTCTTAAACTGACTTGTTCTTTACTGATTCCTGCTGGGCCTACACTTTTCTTCTATGATCCATCTTCTCGGCTTATCAAAACCGATGCTAAATGCTTTGATATATTAGATGTAGGTAAAATAAATTGAAATAACATGAAAGTTGAGGCACAGATTGACAAAAGTGAGGAAAAAAGCTGGYTGTCACCCTGCTGGAAATTCATGAGTGTGGGGAGGAAAAAAAAAAGGCAAATTGTCTTTTTCTGATAGAAGGGAAGAACATTGCTGAAGTGTTACGAATTGCTGCCCCAGAACCATTCATTATTTAAGTACAATTTATGGTGCACTTGAAATCTATATGCTCTTAAAGCCCAGCATGTCACACGCATGTTTTGGGCATTTATCTTTAAAATTTGCTCACTGGAGTAGCCTCATCAGGTAACACTGCTCTGAGCCCAGCAACAGCACTGGAAATCGAGAAGTCACTTAAATATATCATGTAAAGAAGAGTGGAACTGAGCACAGAACTTATATTCAGGTAGCTGCCAGAGGAATGTTAGCCATAAAATGCTCCAGCATTGAGCTCCCTGTATACAGTATAAAGCTGTAAAAGGACATTTAAAAATTAAAATTCATTTTATTTTTTCTTTTAAGTTTCTTTTCTCATGTTTCATGGTATTTTTGCTCTTTGATGGCTTACAAAGTCATAGACAAGGAATAGAAAAACACCAGTGGAAGCAACAAGTCAGGACTATTACTGACATGAATATGCTGCAGTTAGTAATTGCTGCCCCATCCTGCATACTAAATGCTGCCCCATTATTCTAACTTTAAATACAATTATTTATCACATAAGTAGTATGTGTGTATTTAATTCAGTTTCACATTCCCTTAGTGAACTCGTTTATTTCGTTGTCTATCAGAAATATCTGGACTTTTGTTTCTTGCTCTTTTGTGGTCCCATGTGGATCTAAAAGAGCTTTTGCCTGGACTCTAAGCACATTCTGCACTTCCACACTGAGTTACATTTATGTGACTGCATATCTGTGCTTCCTTCACATGAGGGTGCACTTCCAACCAGCTGGAGCACTAGTGGGATTCAATGTATCTGAGTATTGCTTTATTTTGAAGAGCTCTCTTGAGTGAAATCTTATTAGCCATACCTGATTCTATGGGGTGTGATGTTATATGTCTGTGGCATATGTCCTAATTGATTCCACTGTTGTAGCCTAACACTACAGATGCATAAAAGGTAACATTCAAGCAATTTTAAGCATATATAAGTTTGGAATTCTTCAGTTTTAGCAAATTCAGAGATCTGAGTGATTCTTTTAGTGATTTCAAACTCAATTTCCTTTACAAAGTCTTGTAATTTTTATTTAAAATTGAACTGAAAAAATAAAAGTAAGTTTTACTATGCCTTTCTACCTTATGGGCGCACATCAGATGTGAAATCTGCCGTTCTGAGTTGATAGGGATATGAATGACAACAGAACTCACAGAGCAGTGGAAAATGCAAAGTGTGTCAGATGGCTGGCAGCTTCTGSAAGCAACATGTAGCTTGACACAGCTGCTGAAGGCAAATGGTGGCTTGCTGCTGGAATCCACTTCTGGAGCAGCAGTTGAGGTTCAGGAGTCGTGGGTACCGCTTAAAGAGCCACAGCCTCTACTCCTGAACGGGAATGTTAGCAGACTTGGCCAATCAGGGGAAAATTAAATGAGAAAGAGGAAAGAAAATGAGAGGGCACTCAAGAAGAAGTTATAAATTTGTTTAATTTGTGAAGGGTTTTCTTAGCATATGACAATTTTGAATATTTAAATAGTTTCTCCATAGAGTATGAAGACACTATGTCATGCTTTGTATTTGAAACTAGCAGATAAGAAAAATCTGCATGATGGAGAAACTATTTGCTATGTAATTCTGCTAAGAAAAGCTCTTTTAACATTATAAATCAAATCCACTGAGCTGTGCTAAACCGATCCTTAACTATGATTTGAGAGATTAGAATTTGYTATTGCATTCATCTCGTATTGAAAAAATAATACGATCAGTGCGTGGTTGCAAATCCACTTCCCTTTCCTTCTTATTACAATTCTTAGTCATAATCTCTTGTATAAAGCAGATAAATTATGTTATCTTACATCATCTTTGGTGTAGGGAGTGGTAAAAAAAAGCCTTCATACAACATGTATGATTACTGAATATCAAGGTTAACTTTGGATAGTTCTAAAAGGCTACACAAATATTTTTAATGTTTTTAGGGCTTAAGCTAGTCAGATATATAAAGATCTTAAAGACATCCTAACACACCTAAGCAAGCACAGATAGAGAAAAGAAGTATCCTCTGTCTTTGTAAGGAGAGAGTATGTGGTTTTCTATAAGGTAATTTTTCTAGACAGATTGACCCAAAATAGATTTCTCTTTATTTACTTCTCTTTTTTCAAAATAAACAGTGACTTGAATTGCTAATTAAGATGTTGTAATCTACTTCTCCTTGATTGTTTATCCCGAATGGTCAGATTTTACTACCATGTTCATTCCCAGCATGTGATTCTRTGGCAAATTGTACCTGAGCTGGACCAAAACCAGACATCCCAATGGCCTTTGGTACCTTGTGAAATAAAATTCTTCATGAAGCTTCCCAAGCCCTCATTATGTTATCAGAACAATTATAGCAGTTTGGCAAATAMTACAGCCTGTAGGTTATGTACATAATTGGTTGTATCTGAAAATAGAGCAAAATCCTTCAAAATTGATTTTCTTCGTGGCCTTGCACAATGCCAAAGCTGTCGTTCACGAGACATTTGTCYGCTTGAGGGAAACCTGGAACCGTTCTGGATTTGCTCCCGACGTTCCTGGGCGTTAATGACAAGGTGCTATGTGCTTCACAGACACGTCTGCCTGCTTGTCATTAGGCAGCTGAGGTGAAGAGTGAGTGCAATACGTGCTACTGATTTCCTATAGGCCACGGCTATAGGATCAAAGAATTCATGTCAGTAATGCAGCCTTGCTGCTGCTAAATGTGGCCTTGCCACTGGAGTGCATTGCAGCCCGCAGTTAGTTACTCGTTCAYCCGCATGCTGAAACTTCTAAATATACTTTTCCTGCTTCACAAATCAAAAATTTTCTCTGTCATTGAATATCAATTTTGCCATGCAAATGATMAGGAGAAAAATAAAACATTTCAGATGATTAAGAAGGAAATCGGCTTTTACTGTAAGGCTGATTGTAGACCTCTGGCATTTTATTTTCACAATAAATGAAGTTTTATAAATAAACTTCATAAATAAAATGGCCTTTTAAGTTTCCCTCACAGCCCCTCTGTTCTGTTGTTTTGAGTAGCTACTCCTTTTTGTGTGTTTCCTCAGTTTTATGATTGCTGACCCTCTATCACGAGGCATGGAAGGCCCTGGAGCACCCATCAGCTGCTAGGTTCACTTMGAAATTCCAGCCCTGCTGGGTATATTAGCTGCTGAGGGAAGAAGGAAATCCCTGGAAGGGTACTTTGGTGATGGGAAAGAAACTCAAGTCTCGCATTATTCAGAATCCAGACCAAAAATCTCAAGCAAATGTGGATGAAACTGTGCTTTGGCTTTGCAGATGGAGCTTCCCTCTATGGACGGAGAGAGGCAGACCTTAATTTCCAGCACTGCTATTTTGGACTACTCAAAGCCTGCTGCCCAAGGGGTTTGGTTCCTTCAGAGCAGGAAGAGCTTTGGAGTAAAGCAGAGGGACTAAGGAGCCTTCCCTAAAAGAGGTAGGATATTTTTATTGCTTTTTATTTTGTAGTTGCTAGGATTTTTTTTTCTGAAAAATCTTGGCCTTCTGGAAACCTGAAATTCTGAACAAATTCAATCTGTTGTTTAATGGAGACAACTCTACTGTGAAAGTTGAATCAGCAAATATCTGCAAGGAACTCTTCAAAGAATCAGAGGAAATACATTTTTTAGACTTAAATAAACCATAAGAGAGAGCCTGGCATTCTGTGCAACCATGCAAATACATCCTTACCAACCAGGCCACCATGGCTGTGTTGTAGACTGACCATGAATAGTAAGTATGGCAAGCAGAAATCTTCAGGAGTGATAAAAAGTGTTCACTGCTTTTAATGCTGCTCAAAAATATTTTTCAAGTCAGAAACTGGGGTATACACAGATTATTTCGTGTCATCAGAACAGTGATGATTCCTGTCATATCAAAGYATGATTGGACATAAATTTGGGATGTGTTTGCAGGTCATGCAGTTCAGAGGGATTTGACCTGTAAACCTACCCTTTCATGCTCTGTTAACAATACATTTTGAATCAGATATTATGGCCAGGAAAATATCTTCTGTTTTTATAAGAAAAATACACAGGCTGTCGAGTCACTGAATTATAGAAAAGTATTTGAACATTCCTTCCTAAATGGCACATGTAGTCTGACATTTGTAGACCTCTACAAAGTTATCTTGTAGAGCAGCTACCATGAATCTTGTTGGCTCATTGCATTTTCCACACTCTCAGGCATTTTTAACTGTTTCCTAGGAAAAAAACCGAAGCTTAAACAAACTGCCATTTGCTTCCTACAGGGAACTACCATAATATTTTGGGGGGACAACCAATATTCAAGTCTGTTGCTGTCAATGTGTAATGCAATGTGTTTGGCAAGACTAACCTTATTATAAGGAATGGGAAAGCACTCGGCCTTAAGGAAAAAGTAAAGCGTGATAGTGAGGTGGATTGTGTCTGATATATTATTTTGCTTCTCTTCACAACAGCTGGAGGGYTTTGATCAAGGCTTAAGGACTCTTTCTGTAAGCTCATTTTAGCAGCTGCCTGTGGAAGTACCTGGAGGGAATAGTCCAAGTGCAAACCTGTGCCTTTTCCAAATGGTTCAAATGTTGACCTGTTTTCCCGAGGTTTATGTATTTCTTTTAAGGTATAATTGGGAGAAAATACACTAGCTATCATGAGATGTAAATTTGCAGCACAGAAATCTGCTTTTATACTGGAGCTTTTTTAAGGGTTGACCAATTGAGAAAAGGTGAGAAACACTGATTTATGTATTCAGCTTAATAAGGCATCAATTTTATTCAGTTAGATGTGATTGCACAGTAGCATGTGGAACTCTGCTCATCCCAGAAGAGGGACAGTGTCACCTGCACTGCTGTTACTTCCCTCGTGCCTTTTTGCTCCTTTCTGGGCATTTCCCGCAGTGTCACCTTGGAAGTGCCCTGTTCCTCTCCGGCTGCATTCCCAGGGTGTGCAGGGTCTTCCACTGTGCCCAGGATCCACTGTGGTTTCTCCTGCAATTACTGCTTGAGGCAGAAGTGGTCACCTCGTGCCTGCTTCCCTTCCATTTGCAGCAGCTAATGAGCCTCCCCATCTGACCTGTCTCTAAGCGCTCGCTGTGTCTGTGCTCAGCATTAAAGGAGAATCAGTGACTGCAGGCAGGAGGTCATTCAGGATGGCCACTAACAGCCTCTGCTATTTCTGAGTWAAAATCCAAGCCAAACACAGGCAGTGAACCATCTGCTGGCATAAGGGCATTGCTGCCTAACTTGGTGCAAATGAGGAGCTCTGCTGTGTTCTTTCATCTGCTTTTGTGGGAGTCGAGCTTGCAAACAGGGAGAGGTGACCCTGCCGGCATTGTGTGAGGGTTGAATGAGATGCAAAGAAGTATTTTTATTTGATTAGGTCTGTGTTGTTGTTCTGCGCTCCCTCAGAGCAGCACAGTTTAGCAATGAAAGGCACAGCTCTCCACAAGGTAGTGTGGATAGGATTTTCCAGAATTATCTGTCGTACCCCATCCAAAGCCTGGATCAGTGTCGAACACTGGCCAGTTGCAAGGTGGTGGGTCTGCAACACTGGGGATCAGTTAATTCCAGGGGGAAATGGAGGCTAAACCTCCTCAGAGCACTTGCTGGGCTGGCCAGCTCTGCTAGCCTGTCTTCTCGGGAGCAGGGAGCTGCGCCCGGGTTGGCCTGTGAGCTTGCCCATCCCAGCAACTCGTTTAGTTAGGCAATAAATAATTGCTATGGACTTTTACATGGTCCTAAACATACCTTGTACAGTGGAACTGCAGAATTCCTACTTGCAAGGATCCTTACGTGCATCGTAAGAATTTGCCCAGAGAGACTCAGAAAGGGAGAGTTACATACCCAACAATTTGCTGATAGAGGAAACTACCTCAAATCATGCCTGTGTGTGACTTAAATCCTCATTTATCAGTCCCCAATCCTGGATTACACACCCACATTTTTCTGCTTTCATATTCCTATTCCTATTTCTCCTTCCAGATGAGGCAGGTTAGTAAAAACATCTTCAGAGGTTTTGTGCATAGGCTCTTGAAAGGACTAAAGGAATTCAGCTGTAATTTCAGCAGTCAGACCTGCACTCATACATCACAGCTGACTTTTGTAGCTCCACTGTCTCTATGGAAGCTACATCTGATTTTTGTGTCTTGGGCTCGTTTCCAAAGCATTTGGTGCACTGAAGGCAAAAGCAAGAGAGACAGACACTTTATTTGAGACATCTGTAACAATGTCAGGAAAACTGGAAATGGAAGTTTTACAAACAGGTAAGTGGAGTTATTTTAGAGGTGCAGGATCCTACATAGCAAAAGGAGAAGGGGCACTCAATGCAGGCAATATTAAAGATATACCAGGAAACACTAGATGGATGCTAAGAATTTCTTTTGTTTTCTAATAACAATATGAAATATTAAACAAAACTGAAGTAATTCCTGTTAATGTGGAGCAGTTCTAAACTTTTAACTTTGGTGATGTTGGTTATATATTGCATAATATGTGAAATATGTCTTTACCTCCAGCAGCCTGTCACATAAATAAGGCTTCTAATGACCTCCCACGCTTGCTGGGGGGCGTCTGTGTTTGCAACAGAGAAGCTTCAGCAGAGCATGAGCCACCAAAGCTGGCAGGATTGCTGAACTGAAGACTGCTTTATTGCCGTAATCCTCCACTGATGGCATGGGGCACCAGTGTGGAAGCTTGATGAAGGTATAGTACACAATATGTGCTATTAATATAAGCAAAGCATAACAACAGGGGAGCTAAAAGTTACTTGTCAGGAAGCAGTTACATGATATCTCTTTGGTTAAAAAAAACCTTAAAACATTAGGTTGCCAAAGAAGGATTTCTTGGAACTCTTTTACGATGTGGAAGGGCTTTAGCTGAAGGTGGGAGAGATGGATGGCCAGGGTGTCCAAAGTGGGTGTCCCTGGGCAGCCTAAATCCCTGCAGTTACAGAAYTGCATCAAGAGCATCAAGAGTGTTGTGCCGTGGCCTGGGGAAGCCATGCACAAACACTGGAACTGCACATCCACAGGAAGATGGCCAAAGTTACAAATCCACATTCTTTGTATCCACACACTTTTCTGGAAGCTCATCCTGCCTCTGATCTGGAAGCCCCATTTTTCACTTTTTAATAGTCGGGGCAGGGAGGGAGGGAGTTGCCTGCTCATAAATTTTTGTCTGTTTGTTTTCTAACTGCTTTTAGGCCCCAATTAACCTAAACATCTGAAATTGTCTAGATCAGATATTATTAGCTGCAGCTCAATAGCTGTTCTATTAGCTGGAGACAGGACAATTATCTTCTTGCCTTTTCTAAACCGTGGTTTAATTTCCTGCATCTTTCTATGTCCAGAGCTGCTTCTCATGCATGACTCAGGCCAAGCCTGCTGATTTTTTGAAGTATCATAGTTCCCTTCTCTCTATACAAATGTGTGTAGTGGCTTAGTGCCTCTGCACAATCTTATCCTGTTATTCAAACTAAGCCACTCTGCCTCAAGAAATACCATTAAACTTGAGCTGTGCTAGCTATATACAGCACTGAACATAATTTTTATCTTTCTAACTATTCCCAGGGAGCAAAACTTATATCTGAAAGTAGATAAATTAGAGCTCCAAGTCTTAATGGAGCAGCATTTATGTCTTTTGTCCTGAGAAACATTCAGACAGAAGTTAAACTGGGCTTTAATGTAAGGAGACAGAAAGCTGGCTTGTACCTTTAGGAACAGCTGGTGGTTTTTGGCAGGGCGACTCCTGCGCTATTAGTAGTACTTAAGTGTGTAATGACATTAGATTCTGTTGCTCCTCCTTTAACCTTCTCTTTCTTAAATGCTACCTTAGAGAGGATTTCCTCTTTCTTCCTCCTAATATTATAATATATCAAGCTTATTGAGACCTGAAGAAACAGGAGAAGAAACACTGGGATACAGGGAGAGAAGTCAGGGAGAAAATATAGATCAATAGCACAGTAGAAAAGGGAAATGAAAAATCAGAGGATGAGTATTTATCAAAGAGACAAGCGATTAGTTGTCATGCTGAATGCAAGGTTTGTTCAGAAAATGAGAAGCAATACTTGGAAGCAGGATACATTAGGGCAGAGCGAGAAGTTGGAGAAGTGGAAATCTGTTTGCCTGTGTATACGGTATTAGCTTGATGCAAACCTTTTACTGCTGTGCGTCACTGTAATTGCTGCTGTTTAAACTGTCATTACCTTGGGGGTCTTTAAATCCCATCATAATTTCACTCCATTAACACTACTTCCCCGTACAAAGTATTTTCGTGTCTTTCTTCCCAAGCCAGCTCCAGGCGCGCTGCGTTTCAGAGGCCTGGTGCAATCCGGGCCCGTTGGGACGGTCCGTGGCAGGAGTCGCGTCGCAGTTTGCTGCTGCTCTCAGCGAACGAGCAGCTGGTTCCAACTTCTGCTCCTTGACAGCTGGACGTGGAGACGAGATAACCCAGCGAGCAGCAAGGAGAGGCCCGAGGGAGCGCACGGTCCTTCTGCCAGCGGGGAGATGTCAGCGCAGGGAGCACCCCCAGGGCCAGCACAGGGCCAGCACAGGGCATCCCACAGCTCCCAGTGCCTCCGTGGATGGTTGGAGCCCTCCCAATTACCCTCCAAGCCCAACTCGGTGGGCTTGCTTCCTTAAAAGCACTTTCAATCTCTTGCATGTGGGCACTGACAATCCAAAATAGATGCTCGGTTCTTTAATGTGTATTTTGCAGTGGCCAGGTCATTTCAGCTGTAGCACCAGCACGACACATGGGGCAGGTGAGCTGGCCCCATGACCCTGGCTGTTGTAAAACCACCTACTAATCACTCAGACTTTTCACTTGCTGCATTAGCACAAATGAAAGGCTTCAGTAACAGTAAAAGAAAATGCARGAGAAGTCTGGAAACTTCTAAACCTCCATCCTGAAAGAACAACTTTAAGGTGAAATAACCCATGCACAAAATGGAGGGAAAGTAGTTTTTCTGTCATATTGGCCAAGTGTTTACTGATTGGAACAAGCTGTTGATTGCAAGTGCAAATAGCAACGCTCACTTCATTTACAGCCTATTTTGGTTTTGAAAGCACAGAAAATTAGGAATTTAGAATGATTAAAAACTGTACATATCTTTTTTTTTTGCATGTTGTTTAAGATTATAATATGGAACACACTTAGCAGAGAGGTATTAAAATTTCAGAGTAATTTATTTACATTTGTTTGATTTATGCTCATGGGTACACTACAGTCACCACTTGTACTAGTAAGAATATGGAAATATTTTTACCTATGTGGATTTATTGTATAATAAGAAAATTTTTTATTTGATGTGAAGAATTCTGAAGAGGCAGTGGCAGAGCAGCTTTTTCTSTAGAGAGAAATGAAGTCCTGGATTGCAGATAAAGGGCTGGGATTCAAAATTTACAAACCTTTCTGTATCAGAACCAAGAGACTTTGGCTTATCTCTGGTTTCCAGAAATCTTTTAATTTCTGTGAAACATTAGCTTTAAAAAAAAAAAAAGAGAGAAAGAAGAAAAACTTCAGTCTTTCACTCAGCCCCCGAATGGGTTGTAAGAGACATGATTACAATATTTTGTTGTGAGAGAATATACAGGAATGCAGGTTTAAAACAACTGTTGTTTCTGTATGAAAGTTAAGTTTCCTCCTTCCACAGGGCCCTTGCAAGCTAAGCAGCAACATGCTGCCATCTCCTGGCRAAAGGCATAATAGATACTCTTGAGCAAATAATACTGAATACTGTAAAATTTAAGTTTTTTTTCTCCATTGGTACACTGCAAAAGTAATTGAAAGACAAAGTTGAGCAAAAAAAAGCATCTATGTTTAAGCAATCAAAAAGCAGAATGAAAAGCTGCAATGAAAATGAGTGAAACGAGGGCTATAAATCACAATAGCACACAAGTCATCAACGTGCACTATTTTAAAATTGTTTTTCACRTTAGAGAGGAAACGTGGACTGAGATAATTCATTTCTTTATGAGMCAGCTTCATTGCTTTGACAGCACATGGAGAACAGGAGAAAAACACAGCATTTCCCTCAAGTAAGATGCTCAGGATTGAAATCCGKGAGCTAATGATTGCGCGGCCAAAGGGGAGCGTTGCTGTGAGCACGAGCAGCGAGCGGTACTTAGCGTGAAGGAGACTCAGAGGAAAAAATCACGTCTGTAGTCCCCTCTGAACCTATCTAACTTCACACGCTCGGATGAGTAATGTTTCTTGTCACTTTTAGCTCTCTCGCACAGTCTCTAGAAACAGGTAGATTGGGGGCTTTGTATTTATGTGGACAACACATGATCGGAGGGAAAATATATAAGCAAAAAGCATTTTTGGTGCTTTTACCAAATCAGTCTGAAAACTGTTTTTGAACGCGTGATTGGTTTGGTTGCCCAGATTGCTAGGAGAAAAAAAGATGCTGTTCTTTTTTTTGTGAAAATTACTTGATAAATTTCACTTAGAATTTTAGAGTATGCATGCATATGATGTCCAGTTATTCCTTCATCTACATGAAGAAGGAACCAATATCAAAATCCTGGCAACTTGCTCATATGTCTGGATGTTGATGTTGACCTGAGAGCAAAATTATTCTTTTTATGACCGAGCTTGTCTTCAGCAATTAGTAATCTGAGATATTTGCCCTTGCAGAAGGGGCATTGCTCTCGAAGTTGCAGAAATGTCTATCGTCTCTTAGCTTTTCAGACAAGTAATGACTCTCAGAGTGGAACAGCATAAGCAGCTCACATGTGAACCCTTATTCACACATCTGAGAGCACATCTAGCTTAAAACACATTCCCAGCACGTCTTCCCAAACATCTTTTCCTCTTGTTCCCAAAGTTGCCTTCTCCCAATTCTTAACCTTGTGCCTTTCAGGATCCTCTTTTATGACTGATACTTTTTTTTTTTTTTTTTTTTTTTTTTAAATGAATGGGAGCCAAGCATTTTATTCCTGTCTGAAACACTGCTTAAAATTTCTGTGTTCAGTTAAAGCTTTGTCATTTTTAGGCTCACATTTTATCCCATTTTTTACTTAGAAGACATTTCCATCTTCAGAGTACTCCTTTTTGTGCATGTAAGTGCACGGTTTGAGTGAGCGCGTGTGATGTTGGGACAAGTTGTTTTATTTGTATTCAAAATATGAAGTCAAAAGAATTCAAAAGAATTCTGACCAGAAAAAGCGATACTTTCAAAAGCAATCTTCAGGGCTTTTTCCTATCTCATTCAGAGCACTGCCAGAGATGCCAAATATGTTCAAGGAAGCAAYAGATAATACTTCTGTTTGGACAGGAGAGCTTAAATAAGAATAAATCGATTCCTGTAGGTTGAATTTCCTTTGATACACTATTGGCTTCCTGAATATTTTTTGTATTGCTTTGCTATGCTGATAGCTGGATTTTGTGACAGTAAGTTAGAGCTGTTTGCTGATACTGTGCAGTACTTAGCCCAAGGCCTGGGCAAAGCTGGAGAAGTGGAAGCTGGAGACCAAACTCCAGAAAGGTCAGTAAAGACTAGGCAGAAAGAGGAGCTGGGCCTGCCCTGCGCGCTGGGCATGTGTGCCCATGTCGTTGGCAGCCTCTGTGACCACTGCGGGTGGCTGAAATCCCGTGAGGTTTCTGCCTGCTGAGGGAGGCCAAATAGCAGCAGTGATTTGCCAAGAACTTTGTTGGTTGGAGGTTGAGGCTCAGACAGCACAGATGCTTCAACTTCTTACTTGCATGAGAGGACCAAGCAGGCAAAGGCTCTTTTCTGTGTTGGAGCACCTCTTTGGCTCCTTACTTCTCTTCCTGCTCGATTTTGTTGACTCTTGGGTCACACAGGATAAACCCTGTGTCTTTATTCAGGCTTTCAGGGTGGGGGAGAAGACATCTGAGTATCTATGTCTACTGTTTTGAACTTGGGTGAGGTTCAAAACTGGAAGGCACCTGTTTTCTGGAGATGGATAGGCTGCAGTCCAAGTTGATGTAAATGTTATGAACAGCTGATCTTGAAGCAAGGACTGTCAAAACACTTGTGTTTTACAGCCCTAGCCTGGTTTTGGCACCAAACACGTAATAATGTTCTGGTACACAGAGCAGCAGAAAGATTCCTGGTTTCTTTCAGCTGTTCGATCTGGAAATTTTGTGGAAAACTTTGTCAAATATAATTTTTTTCACATTCCAAATTTATATTTTGGTACAGTTGTAAAACCCAGCTTTGACACCAACCTGTCCTCCACCTAAATCCAGACCTGATCGGTATCTCCTCAGGCTATCCCTAATGACCAAAGACTCCAGTAGGTGGGATGGCAAAAAGATATGACCTTGTACTACATCAGCCTCCATTGAAAGAACCTTTTAAAGAAATAAAACCTTATAAGGATGTATATGTATTTTATGAGTCTTCTCAAGGCAAGGCTTTTTGCAATATAAGGTAGGGATCAGCCTATTGCAGAGAGATATATATTTTTAATTCTGTATTTAATCCTAAATTATTTCAACATAGCCTTGTCCCGGTTTCAAACCTGTGCTCTACCTCTCTAATGCTAAGTACTTCCCAAATTGCCATGGGATCACCTCATGGGGAAATATAGGAGATTTAGTGGTGGTGGAAGCCTTTGTAAAAGTGTCACTGCACTGACTGGTTCTGCAGGCGGTCGCTTTGGGTATCAGCTGGGTGGGTTCTCTCTTGTGAAAATGCGAGTTCCTTCCAGCTTTTAATCAGGTTTTAACCTGAGAGTCTGACTAAATTTATGTGGCAGAGTATTTTATTGATAGGAGAGCTTGCCAGACCTCTTTGGCAATTCTCTCTTTTCACTTAAAAGACCTTGGTGTAAATCTTTTCAATGGTTTAGCAACAAAAAATTTCGAAGAATCTTGCCCTACTTCTTTCCATTGCGCTATCATCTGTGTAAATCATCTTGCTTACTCATTCTCTAAGCTACTTTAGATTGTTAGTCTTAATGACAGTATTGCAGTAAAACTGAAAAAAAAAAAGAGTATTTTAACCTGTCATTAGTCCATAAAGCTTTGATCATTTATCRTAAGTGGGAATTCATCTTGGACTTTTAAGAGAAGGGAGAGGTCAGTCAGGCCATCCCTACTTAGTTGTGTAACCATTTGATAAAGTGCAGCTTAGCAGAAAAATAGAAGGGGAAAATGTAAGAATTAAATGTTTTAAATTTTTGACACAGCTAAGGCTTTAGGTTATAAAATATGATGTAATAAGAACCAGTACCTAGGGCTTTTTCCCTTGATGCTGTCTTGTGCTCTACTTTAGTATTGCATATTTTAAAATAAAAGAGTTGGATTAGAGGCATGAAGTTTGACTGCAGTAAGTCATTTTAGAGATAGCACTGTCATCATCCAGCAGTTCCTGAAAAATAAACGTTTGTTGGAGTACTAAAAAAAGAGTTTTTTTGTATGTTCTATATTTGCATTTATTTTTAATAGCGACCGTATGCAGGAAACTTCTACAGGGTAAATGTGGACTCAGTGCAGGGTAGCCTTAAAATATAATTATCTTCCTTCTAGTTATATTTTTGACAAAGCATTTAGTGTGAGAAAGAATCTTCTGGGAGGCCTTGTGCTGTATTAATGTGAATTTCAACCACAACCTTTCTCTTTTCCAGACTTCTTTGATGCTGACACGCTAGAATGCATGCCTAGTCCTTAAATACACTAAAAATGGATTTTTCCTGTAATCTTTGACATGTATCATTCGACAGATTGAGAGATGGCCGCTTGAGATGTCAGTCCCATACATAAGGACATTGGCTTACCTGCAATGTAAGTACCAATCTAGCGTCCTGGTCTTGTTTCCAGTTCAAAAGCTTTGCAAACGTCAAAGGACTGTTTAAATGTATAGACCCCTGTCTCTTAAGACCGACTTACACATGAWACAAGAATTAGTGGCATATTGTCTGCATTAACAAATACAAGTTAATTTATGTGCCTCAGATTAGTAATGTGTCTTATTTTTTACTGATTTTATATAGATGTACTTCATAGCACACCTGAAGACAAATTCCTATCTTTCAGTTGAATGTCACTCCAATTCACTCAAGGACTTTGTTTTTTTTTTCCTGTTTCAAAATTTATTAAATTGGCATTTGGACTCTATTTTTGCTACACGCCATTTCAATAGAAAGAGATAATTGTGGTAGTAATCTGAAGAGGATCTGGCTACCTCTTTTAAAATAAACAGATTTTAAAAACCTGTCCTTATTCTTTCCCGTTACATGCATTATATTAAACCTGCTCCTCAGAAGTGGCTGGCTCTTTCTCTCCTCCACCTTGTGCAGTGCTGGGTTTGTGAAGTGAGAGCAGCAAACTACTTTGCTGTGAATGATTTCATTTTGCTGTTTGTCTTGCACAAACATGAGTCAACTTTAGCAGAAGCTGCCATCTATGCAAAGGGAGCAGAATAACATGTGGTCTAGCTTTATAAACATGTATACATTTCTGTGCAGAATGCAAAAACCCCGGTTTTGAGCCGAAACTGGACATGCTGAGAACTCTGCTGATGAGATTTGCCATGTTTTCTCTTTCCCTGGTAATTTATATGAGATCTGGGTACATAAAGAAAGAGGTAAACTCTGGGTAAACATCTTCATTAAATTTCAGGCTAGATTATGAATAGTAATTTTCAGGTCTTAGAACCCAACAAACAATATATGCATTTCAAAAGTGTTGCTTCTAGCAAACTTGACTTATTCTTAGCTTTCTTCCTTGTGAATATTTTTTTTGTTATTGACTTTTGTTGTTGGTTTTTTCCTACAAGACTTACTAGATGTACTAGAGGTGTCCTATGCACCATTCAGTTTTTTTATATCAGTTCCCTTAGGATATCTTTATGTTTTGAATAGGCAAAGGAGGCTGTGTTCTCCTTTGCCTGTTTGGTTTTCCTCCACACTCTTTATTTCCATTTGAACAAGAAGGTTGGCCAGGGAACTCAGAATTAAGACTTCATTTCACATCCTCTTCTGTATCTAATTCTGCTGCAACCAACACTGTCCTCAGGGACATTAATAAAATGACAGGAATGCTTCTTGACAGAACAGTGGGGCCACTTGTAAGGCATTGGCATGCACAGGATGACATTTTATGTGAAAAATCTCCCCAAACTCAACATAGCTGATATGAAAAAAGTTTGCAGAAAGAATCGCTCTACAAGGAGGTGGTATACATCAAAATTAGAATATAGTATCTGCAAAAATAGGAGAAAAGGCTTTTGAAGTTTTTTCTTCTTATGGGTCTCTTCTGCTTTTCTGCCCCTATCTGTCTTCCTCTGGTTTGATTCCTACTTTCCACTTATTAAGAAAATCCCTTTAAAATGAAGTTATAATCCAGTGGTGCAAGCAGTTTCTCTTCAGTCATGGCAAAAGGAACAAAGGAATGTCTTATCTTGGCTTGCTTGTCCCAAAAGGATAGAGGGTTTCTGCTATCATTTCAGGAAAAAAGAGGCTGTTAAATGGTACATTTTCTACTGACCATAAGATTTCAAAGAATTAGAAGAAATACAGAAGATGAGAGCACGAAAAGTCTTTAATTTAAGAGCTGAGCAAGAAGAATTTTTCATCCTCATGTTATTTGCTCTCCAGAGCTTTGACTGCTGGAAGGAGAAAAAAAAACCCCAAATTTCAGCTGGAGGAGGAATAAAAGAGAAAAATGCCAGATATTTCAAAAAAGCAACCCCAAACAAGCTGAAAGGCTCCCTCTTACTGCATGACTTAAGGGATAAGTTCTGCCTTAACTGCAAGGATGCAAAAGCCCAGATAACTGCAGGAATGATTGAAATTGATGCACCATGTAAAAACAGAGCCACACGGTGCTCGCCCAAGGACTCTTTTCTTTAGTTTTCATTTTACTCTTTTTTTTTTAATTTTTTTTTATTTTTTTTTTATTTAGACCAGTGGTATACTGCTAGTCTTGGTTCAAACCATGAGCTCGTCACTCGACTGGAATCATCATGGAAAGATGTAAGTGTGATGTGCTTTGAGTAGAGCCTTACTTGTGCCCTGCTTTCAAACCCTTAATGTTTATTGCTTCATTAGGCTTTGGTGTCGGAGGTAGGCAGATTGGGGAGGTCCCATCTGCTCTGGCCTGGTGGAGTCCAGGAGGACGTGGGGTTGCAGCACTTTGGCTGCAGTGTTGGAACRTGGGGGATTTCTCCAGTACCGTGGCCAACGCTCCCTTTTCTCACTGCATAGCTCTGCAGATTAACTGGCATTAAGGCAAATATTCACAGCTACATGTGGAATATTACAGAAAATACGAYGGCTCTGCGTTTGCCTCACGTGTGGTTGTTCATCTACAATCATGGGTAGAGTTTTGCTGGGTTTTCTTTCTGTTCTTTCTGGAGAGACTGGGCAAGTGTGGCACAATCTGCCTTTGATGTTTTGCCTCTTCATTTATTTCCAATAATAAAATCCCTCAAGTTTAATTCTAAAGACTCACATATTCTGAGTTTAGGCTGACATATCTGTAGTTCCATCAATTTCCATCTTTTTTTTTTTTTTTAAACATAAAGAATGTATTTTCTCTGCTCAAGCCTTAAGTTGATAGATTTATTAGATAAAGCATGCATCAAAGTTTATTTGGGAGTGGTGATTATTTGATGTGTTCAATTTGACAACGTTAGGCTTTATTTTTACTTTCATTGGTAAAACCTCTTCAACCTCAGTGCAAATTGCTGTCTCATCCTATTGAAAGCTTGAAACTGAATAGTTGTCTTGGTGAGATGCAGAGAATCTAATTTGAGCATCTCAATCTAGAGACCTAAACTGAGAGCCTAGCTGTCCTATATGGTTTAGCCGCAGGAAGCAGAAGATTCCCCTCTCTAGGTATATAGGTTGATTGCCTAAAATTGGACAGTCTAAATATCATCTTCAGAGTTTTTAGTCCCTGCTGGATTTAATTTCACCTGGCCACATTCTATAGCATTCCTACTATTTATTTCCTGGCTGTATAGCTAAAGACATTTCGAGTTAAAATTTTGCTGCAGATTCTCATTCTGTGGGGTTTTTGATAGTTTTCATTTTTTTCTCTTGAATCTTAAGATCACATTTAATCCTGAAGAAAAAAGAAAGTAGGCTCCTTTGCTGAATGGCCTCTGATTTATTCTTGTTCTCCGTAACCTCTGCATATTTGTAACATCATTTAAGGGTGGCTTTGGGTCAGACTGAAGCTCTTACTAGTTTTTAATCTTGGAAGTACCAGATATATTTTGAATATAAAGGCTTTTTAAGGCTAAAAGATGTTTCTGGCCCAGCAGTAACCAGTATTTACAAAAGATTAAGTGCCATGGAAAGTGTACCAAGATGTATTCATAAAATTGATTAGTGATGAATCTTGGCTGTGTAAATCAAGTTTCTTTAATGTGCAGTTTGAGGGTACAGAATCATGCAATTTTAAATCAGCATTAGTTTTGGCACTTGAGTATCGTGGATGACCATCAGCTGCAGAATCTAGATCTTGTTGGTGATTCTGAAAGCTTTACCGAAATGTCACTGCTAGAAATGGTGGTTGGTTGTCTTTGTATTGATACTAAATTTTCAAAGAAGTATGAAGAATAATAACAAGAAGTGTTCATGAAGAAAATCACCAGGTAAATTGATTTTTACTACCCAGATCCAGGCGTAGTGGATGCAGCAATATCTGCCTCAGTCTCTGGAGAGCCTTCAACATTCCTCAGCACTGTGAACTGCATTCCCAGCTGTCACCAGCTCTGCCACCCCGAGGTGTCCTGCTTGCTGCCATCCTTAGAAGAGTCTGTATATTATTTTTTGTTATCATTTTGATTCGGTTCTTCTTGGTGGGTCGGAACACAGCCCTCTTCCCTCCTGAAGGAGAGTTTCATCCAAGGGCCCTGTGGGCCSCTGGTGGGCAGTCATTGCTGCCATACCATGGGGTGGCCCTGAAGGCATCCTAGGTGTTTCAGGARGTTGACTTTAAGGGAGAAATATCAGTATGAGCAACAGCTACCTGATTTCATCCCCTGCTTGATATGCTTCTGTTCTGTAGCATAAGGAGAGGTAGCAAAGTGTCAGTCCACAACACACTGCACCCAGATGGGCTCTGCTTCTGATGTGGGGTTCCATCAYGAGTTATTATATTACTGTGTTTGAGGATGTGCTCAGATTCCCTTTAATCAATAATTAAATTTCTTTTGTTAAGGAGAATTTAACGTGTGGGAAAGCAGATAAAGTAATCAAGGACACAGCTATTCACAAAGCCAACATAAATTCTATTATTCTTGTAAAGTATCAGTTCATTTATTTCATGAAACTATTCAGCTGCTCATATTTCTTGTTCTTGTCATGTATAGGTCAGTTCAATTTTAGGTAATTAATCACACATTTTCACTTACCCTGGCCTTGGAAGCATGCTGTACATCACCTATTTATATAAACTGTAATTGCATGGTGTATTTTTAGCTTTCCATGCTTGAACAAAGTGTTTGGCTATTGACCTTTGCTGGGTCACACCTGTGTGTATAACTTAGTAATAACCAATTTGTTGTTCTAATCTGCTAGTACTCCACACTATGACTTGCCCTCCAACCCAAATAATTTAAGTGTAATTCATTTGAAGACATAGCATTCTGTTTGCTGCAAGATTAGAGAAGTAGCACTATTGCTATCTCTTGGGTGTCTCTTTAATGTTAAACTTTATTTCAGAATTGTAACACCTCCGTCTATTTGCAAATCTAAACCAGAGAGGTTCTTAAATTTAAAAGATTAAACCACCACGCTTCCAATGAAATGGAACAGATAAAAACAAAAGTGTCTTTATGCATGTGCTAATGGCATCTAATTACCAGATACCTGCTGATCTTGTCTTCATATCTAAGTGAATATAAATATTTTCAGGACACCTATATATTTATATATCTTTGTATTTGTCTATGAATATATTTCTCTCCGGAGATCTACCTACCAGATGGAARCAGTCATAAAAACAAAGGCACGTAATGTGATGTCTGCATCTAAATCATACATCTAATTATAAAGTGCAGATATATACAACTATGAAAATATGAAAATATATGTACGTTTTAAAATTAGCTGTTAACCATTAACTTATTTAATGAAATGTTGGGATGTGAAGATGAGCAGAACACGTAGTCCAGCTGGGACAGTAAACTGTAGCACTGCTGTTACTGTCAGTCACAAGTTTAAAATACTCCTACTTGCAAGTCTTTCTGTCAGCAACCTTGAATTAAATTAGGCAGAGCTCCTAATTAACAGAGAAATGTAGAGTAACCTTATGAAATTGAAGTTTTGTTACTAAAAAAGGTACTTCTTATGCTAAATTGTGAATTTGGTTTGAAGATGAACACCTGCAGTAATAGCTTCAAGTTAGTGCCCATATTATTGTTACTCACATTATATTGTATGCATTAAGATTATTTCTTTTGAAAATTTAAAAGCTGGAGGGAATTTTTTGGCTAGATTAGAAACAAGTCTCCCAGACCCATCTACAGAGGGCTCAGGCACCTCAGGATATTGAATGCTTTAATTTCCTCTCAGCTCCTACATCACAGTGCTAAAGGCCACTTCAGTGCCTATTTGTCATGCTTGTAAGCACCTGAAATCTGATTTTTCTTACCTACTGTTCAGCATACCAAACACCAGAATAGGAAGATCCATAATAGGATTCTAAACTTCAGTGAATACAGCACTTAATCAGTGCCATAAAATTTGCTTTAGTTATACTTTCATATACAATTAGCACAGAAGCAGCTATTTTATTTTCCAAGGTGACACATGATAATTAGGAACTGAAATATATCCTCAAATGTTCAAGTGAGATGTAGGCTTCCCTTCTGCCTAAAATGGGAGCACAACAGAATACCACACCGGAAAGAAATAGGTGTTTGGAGTCTTTCTAAGAGAGTATTCCAGTCCTGCCAGCAGATTGACTAGTTAGGGCTTCACAACAAGCCCACACCACGGCTGATGTGTAGACAGGGAGCCACAGGGATGGGTGGTTGGTCCTGTTTTCCCTGGCATGCACTGAGCTCGTTCCCATTTTCTCCCAGGCCTGGAATTGCTGCTCATCTCCTCTGCTGAACAGCAGCAGTGTCTCCTGGGAGGATTTCAGTGGAGATTACAGAATAYGCTCTTCTGAGCTAAGTTACTGAGTGTGTTTCAGTCGTGCATGCCTGTGTAAAGGAGGAGAAAATCTTGTTTCTGGGCTCTTGCTCTCCATGACCTGGCTGTGTGGCTCGTTCTGCTCAGTGTCCTGCTGCAGATGTCTTCATGGCAGTAAATTGGTCGTGACCGTGTAGAGATGATGCACCCTGTTCCTTGCTCTTCTGCTGCAGACCACCCTTGTCAATTATTCTCTTGTTAAAATGATCCTTTTCTCCTTATGGAATACACAAAGTAGGTCTCTTGTACTGCTTTTCACTCCAGTGTTGGTCAGTTTTGGTGTGCTCCTGGTAACTGTCAGTCTACATGTAATACACAGAATAGCGCTAGCACATATGTAGATACTATATGTCTGCATTTCAATTCAATATCTGAATACTGTTGTTTTTCTTTTTTCTTTTCCCAAAATTTTCTTAATTTTATTTTCAAGGACCTGAACCTTTTAGAATTTGAACTGAAGCTAGATATGGATAGGTGAATTTTGGAAGTTCCTGTCTGTACACTTCTGGATGCTGTTGCCTCGAGTGTCTGGCCTTTTCCTGTGGCTGAGGTCACTACATGGGCAGCAGAGCTAGAAATAACCACATCCTCAACCACCACAACTAACAGTCTGATGTGGGTGTCCCTGCTTGGGCAGGGAGCTTGGACTAGATCATCTCCAGAGGTCCCTTCCAACCTTAACCATTCTGGGATTCTGGGATTCTGTCTTCTTTGAAGCTGCTCCTCATCTGGTTTAAGGTAATGCTCCAGCCAATGAACARTGGTACTGCCAATATTTATGTTGTGATCCTGACAATAACTTTAAAGTAGATGGAGATAATAGGCAACTATCTCTTAAATCACTGGTGTAGGAATTGTCCAGTGCCGTCTTTCAACAGCCTCCCTTCCTTACACCATTTAGGCTCTTACAAACACTTTTTTATATATGTATTTTGGCATCTGCTAAGCTACTTATGAAGAAAAGAACCTGTTCTGGAGGGTAATGGAGTRAAATTATTAGCCTTTTAGAATTAGGATGATAATTGAGCCAACATGAGAAGATCACTAACTGTAAATAATGCCAAGGAAAATAATGGCAGTAATTCTTATTTACATTACGGCTACTTTTGGATCCTTTTATACTCTTAGAGGCCATAAGATCTTTAAAGTCCATAATGGAAATGAGAATGTGCCTTTTAAGTTGTTTTAATTAATTAAACAGTTTAACTGGCTTAATTAAAGCATTTCAAGAGTGGTGCTGTTTTCCTAACGGTATTGATTTGTTAAGTAACTTTTCCTATACAGTTCCCTTCCCGGAGGGAAACGGGGGCACCTGGCACTATGCCGATATGCTGAGGTGGCACAAATTGTGTGGACCTTCAACACCAGTACTGCAGAGAAAGACAATTTCTGCACGATAGGGATCTGCTCATTTGTGACACGCTGCTGACAGCTGAAACGTGCCAATCAACGGATTGCCTCGTGTTGTAAAGTCCCCTCTAATGCTACAGCATTTGCTGGAATGCCAAGGCACGCCGTAACATGCATTTTATTTCAGTTCTGTTTCATTAAAGATGCTAAAATAAGCAGTTTACAGATTTTATGCAGCAGAAAAGTAGTCCCTGGCTTTATTCTGCCTCTAGCTGGATGTTGGGCACAGCCCAGGCAGGCTGGGGCTGCTCCAGTTGGTTGTTTCTCCCTGGTTCTGCGTTGCTGGCCACTCGTGGCCACTCGAGGCTCCTGACGTGGGCTCAACCATTCCAGCACTGGCCATGGAGCTGCGAGGCACTGCGGGTATCACGTAGTCCGGAGGCTGCCTCTTGCCTGGCCCAGAAACTCTCACTTGGCTAAAAGAAACCTTCAGAGTTTTCTTATATATTAATTACCACGTCCATGCATTTGCCATACGCTGCCAGGCTCTGGTCATTAGCAACGTCACATATTCCTTAAAATGTTACATTTGAAGCTTTCAGGTTCTTATTAACTTGTTTTTTATTCTGCTGCAGGTGCCTTCAGTAGACCTTTATTGGTTCTTTAATAGATTATAAATAGCCTGTGTGTTTCTGTGGTCTGGTTTGCCTGGCATTTACAGTGTCAAGTCACGCTCCATCATTTCATTTGCACAGCCACAGCAGCTACGCTACGTATTTCTCTGCACATACCTTTAACTTACAAATTTAAATAGATTTTCCACCCAGCTAAATATTCCATAGGTAGAAATTATGGAAGGGCTAATAATCATAGAAAACAGCATAGAACACAATTTTGGTGAAATATGCATCCCTGTGCAAGGTTTGCTTTGGAAAGGTTTGCCATTTTGTTTATGATATGCTACACCTCCAAAATCATTTTCTTCTAGTCATTTTTCATCATTTGTTTCTGCAGTTGGTTATTCCTATCTGTTTGTAGTATACTCTGTATAGCTCTGTACTGAATTGCATCWTTTTAAGAATATTTCTTTCCTCTCCATGTTTATGTTGCATTCTAATCCTACCATTCAAATGCATCAGCTCTTAATGTAAATCTTAACCCATCACTCAGTTCAGTAAATTTTTTTTACTAATTCCAGTCCAGAACAGACCTGAGTGTCTCTGCTAATACAGCCTTAGAAACAGGGCCCTACCTGTGACTGTTTCTATTTTGAACCCCCTTTTTATAAGCATGTTCTGTGCCTCATTTCTTCAGGAGAACGAATGCTGACGTGTATCTAGATGTGTTTTTTTTTTTTTTTTTTCCAAAAGAATCACACACTCCTCATTTCACAGAATCACTGTAAAAAAATGAGGAGTTTTTCTCTGTTAAAAAAAAAAGGCAARGCTGACACTGGAGTTAGACGGGGTAGCTCAGGGCCTTTCCCAGTCCAGCCGAGGTCTCCAAGGAAGAGGGCTGCACAATCTGCCTGGATAACCATGTGCAGGGTGAGGAACATCTTGCCTGATGTCAAAGCAAAATCTCCCTTATTGCTGCCTAAGTGGCCTCTTACCTTTATCTTTTCAATGAAATTAATCCTTCAGATTAGAATTTAAAATGAGATGTTCCTCTCACTTCTTATTTCTCCGCTTCTGGGTAAAGAAGTCATCCTCCTCTCATCCCATATTTCTTCCTCCTGATACAGGGTTGGTATTTCAGATAAAAAGGAGCTCTGAGAGTTTGTTTTCTTGTCTTATTTGTTTGGAGAATTCATTACATTTTGCTCTTTTTCATAGCAAAGATGTCATTTCCCGAGGAAATCCTACCTTCCGAGCACCCTTGCAGGAGAGAGCACAGCTGTCTGATCTTATCGAGACCTGACAGATGCTGACTCTTTCTGCCAAGTTCTTGTTCTTGAAACCATTGCCTGTAATCTTTGCATTTACAAATGATGTACATACTTACATCTGAAAAGTAAGGCTGATTTTAATATTGTGAAAGAAAGACGATCAGAGATGCTAGAGATGTTAGAGTTGCTGCAATGAATAGAACTACTTTTATCACTTACTTCATCCTCCATTTCAATGAAATCGTCTTATTTCTATTGGCTTCTTCCTTGGAAGAACCCGGASCAATTTATAGATGTTTAATTAAAACCTTCCAACACTACTGTGATGTGAAAATATTAAGAGAATGAGAGAAGATAAGGCTCTTTTAAAGCAATTCGGTATCTAAGTGTTTAGTTACATTTTAAGCTAAACATTTTATCCAGCTCCAAAACTGGGGTTGTTTCCCCTTTGTTGCATTACAGTTTGCTTGTATCTGCAGGTCAAATCCCTGTAAGAACCAGATTTCTTTCTCTCTTCTTCTAAACATAAATCATTTATCCCACCTGGTTTCACAGATGATGGACAAAGGGCTGCAATGACATAGCTGAGGGGTCAGGAAAGAAAAAGACAGCCTTAAACTGCTGGGGAAAATACATAAGTACCTCTGAATTTTCAGCTAGGCACTTCTGAGCTCCCTAATTGCACCAGAGTAATTCATCAGGATCTTTGCTAGTTGCCTAAGTGACCTCAGCTACCTACTTTAAGCCTAAAAATAAAATCTGTAATTGGCTGCCCAGCTCATGCCCAGCTGTGCTGCAGTCCTTGCAGAGCCGAGCGTCAAGATGCCGACGTCTCAGGGGCCGCTTGGGAGTCCCAAAATAGGCGGCCGCGATGCCGCGTGTGCCGGCTCGGCGGGGAGCAGGCGCAGGGCGATCCCRGATCCCGGCCAGAGCCGCCGTTCCTCTCGGCACCAGGGAGAACATCCCGCTAAGTGGGCCACAGCTTCCAGCCGCTCTTCTCCCTCTCCTTCTCCCTCTCCCCCTCTCCCGGGGAATCGGGCATTCATTACCGCACCGTTTCAAAAATACTCTGMATTCCCAAGGTTTCTGCAACTCTGTAATATGTTATGCTAGTTAAAGGATTTAACTTGAAATAGGGCACTGGAACTGGGCTGTCTAGATACATATGTAAACCCAAATTTTGTAAAACTTTTTGAAGAAGTGTGATCAGAACATCCATAGTTCATTTTTTTTCCCTCGGTATTAAGTTTTTTTTTTTCCTAAGCTTTCACAAAACCCTACAGTATATTTTATCCCTCTGATATTTTTCCCTTCCTCCTCCACAATCCCCACGTTAATTCTTTAGAAACACGTTTCTACAACCTTCAAAGGTTTCCTGGTATAATATATCCCCCAGATCCTTTTCCTTGGTACTATGCTGCCTGATTAACTAATTTTATATCATTTTTCTCTCATCCTTCTTCCGTTCTCCTTTACCTTTTATTATCACTCAGGACTTTACTATTCTCTTTTGGTAAATAATATTTAGTTAGCTGTTTTAGTTTAGTGGGTTTTTATTTTCTGTTGATATTCTCTCAACATAGTATCTTAGTGTTGCACAGTTGAACAGGTCAAAACACAGAAAATGGCTTTTTTTTGGAAGTTGATCTATTTTGAGAGACTCTTCTGCCTGTGCACCTGGGAGATCTAGTAGCCTACGACATCAAAGACTTTAAATTTGCTCCCAGGGGGTTCTTTTCATACACTTGCCTGTTTCATTGCCCCTGTGAAAGGGCTCATATAGAATATATAAGGGAAGAGCGTCTGATGATTTAAATTATTTGGCTTTCAGAAAGGATACAGAAGATTGTTTCAGTGTTTATGAGAATCATTTTGACATTGAAAAAAGTCTTTCCAAAGGGTAAATTTGCAGAGTTTTAAGTCACTATAGAAGTGTTTTGAAGTTATGATAAGCTTATACATAGCCAAATACTATATTCAAATACTTCTTTATTAACCTAACCAGTAAAATCACACAGCATGATTTATTTGTTCTACTTGGTGCTGKTTTTTTATATTGTTATATAGCAGATCAAGTACAATGATTTATATAAAGTTCTATGCGTGGGCTATTTTAACAATCATTGATATGGCATCAAATGGTGTATAACTCACCATTTCTGTTTTATCCATGCATCATATAAATTGAATAGCCAAGTGTATACAGGAGACAAACACAGGATTTGTATTAGGCATGCTTTTATTCATACATACAGAAACAGTATACACAAATATGTTGAAAAAATAATGTCTTTGGCAGAACAGGACCTCTGGAAAAACACCCATCATTGKGGTGCCTCAACATCAATTAAGGAACTCATTTTTAAACACTCCAAGTGTTGAAACTTGGAGTTAAAAATTGGCTTATAATTATATATTTGTGCATGCCACAAACAATGCCTTTCTACCAGATGATTAAAAAAATAGAATTGATACGATAGAATTGATATTAAACACAACTCACATAGTGTAAATTCAATAAAATGCCTAGCAAGTGAGCTAGGGTTTGCTTTATACTTTTTAGATGTGAGATCTGAGCATTAATTCATCTGTGTCTGTAGAAATTAAATTTCTTCTTTTTCCCCTGGATTTATAAGAAAAGCACTAAACAGTAACAGCTCAATCCTCTATCTGTTTTTGCTCCTGGAGGCACAGAAGTTTTATATTGTAAATAAACTTCAGCAAAGGTAACGATTTATCTCCATTTCTGTTCAAATACATAAAATGTTACATATGCACAAGCGCAGACTTGGGGTCTGTTCCACAGAGAAATTATGATCATAATTGTTTTGGATAGATATTATCTGTCTATCCCATGAATATTGGGCCATAGGGCTCTGGAGCCCAATTTCTGTCAAGATCAATCAATGTTACTGGAATTCCAGTATTATTTAGTAATTGAAACCTGGAGCATAATACTGAAATCTTCAAGCCCAGTTGAACTCAAGAGTTTATCCTGAGTAAGCACAGGAGAATTTAATGCTACACTGAGCCACATTAAGCAGGAGATATGGCCAAGTGTTTTGCAGGTTGCTGCTGCTTTTGTTAGTGACTCCAAAGAAGCAGGCAGAAAAATATTTGTATAAATGTTGCACAAAACTAGGGATATGAAATCCTGTTTTAAGTGAGAAAACCGAACTCCTGTAGAACTGTGCAAATTATTCATGAAAAGAGCCTCAAGTACTGAACTTTCAGCTAATACTCTGGTGAAAAGTCTTCTTCCTTTAGATGACTCTCATAGAAATATAGCATTAAATCTAAGTACGTTTGCAAAAGACTACTCTTAACTACTGTTTTAATGACTGTTAAAACTGCAATAACATCATTTAACACTTTGTAAATCTGAAATAACTTCTTTCCAAGAATCCCAGGATAGCTGGGGTTGGCAGGAACCTCTGGAGAGGCCCTTGCCCCGGGACCAGGCCCCGTTGGGGGCTGAGCAGCTCCAAAACTCTGGGCAATCTCCTCTAGTGCTTGACACCCTCATTCTAGAAACGTTTGAATGGAATTTCTTGTATTTCAATGAGCCTCTAATGAACTGCATAGTGCTGAGCATATTTGACACAAAATTTTCCCCAAACTGTTTGAAACTGCCATACTTTTTTTTGGCCATTTTAAGGTATCACATTGAATGATACAACTAAGTGGTTTTATTTATAGTGTCTGTAGTGTCTGTTCAGATTCTTTGACATATTCTAAGAACGTAGAACTTACTGTAAAGATCAGCTTTAATTAAGTACAGATTTTTTTTAAAAAAAGATAAACTTTTCCAAAGCTATTAAAAAAAGAGAAATCATGAAAAAATCAAAAATCTACATCCACATACACACAAAATCCGCCCCCCCCCCAAAAAAAAACCTCACTCTATATAAGGATGAAAGAGTTTCAGTTTAGGGAATCAATACAAAGATCATAATGTGGAAGCGATTTATTCCCTATTAAAAGAAAAATAAGGATAGAAACCTAAAAATAGAAAACTTATATCTCAATCCAGGAAAGTAAAGAACCTACACGTAACCTTCATTGCATGTATAGACCCACAGCATGCATCATCTCGGCAACTTTGCTTCAGTATTTTGCTGGATTAGGATTTTAAAGCAGGAGGTTTTTTCAGGTCCTGTAGATAAAAAAGATTTTTTCCTTAAAATGATAAATGTAAGGTGGTCAGTGTTGGTTGGGGCAGTGCAGGGRAAGGGGAGGAGAAGAATCGAGTGCCATTAAAAATATCACAAGATAACACAAGGTAACACAAGATCTTGTGCTTGCTGATTTCTCCATAACAAATCCCAGGGTTTCATTGGTGTTTGCATAGGAGAAGAAGAGAAAATATTGTATTTCCTGAGAGTAAAGCCAGTAATACAGTCCTTTCCTTCGGTCCCTGCATTTGGCCAAAGAAACAGGGCTGGCCAGGAGTACTGAAAAAATGGCATCAGGGGAGGAAAAAGACTGGTATTTTTTGCAGAATGTCTCAGAATGGTAGTTACCAAGCTTTTAAAGCACACAGAGCCTCTCAAAATTAAAAGATTAATTAATCCCTAGTTATATATATATATTTAAACATAGCAAAATTAAACTAGCTACATTATTTTTTTGAAATATTTTTTTTCCCTCACAGCATCCTCCTGGGCAAGCTCCAAAGGTGTGGGATAGATGTGTGGACGGGGAGGTGGATTAGGAATTGGCTCGATGGCAGGGTGCAGAGAGTGGTTGTCAATGGTGCAGAGTCCAGCACCAGCCTCCAGGAGGCCTGTACTTAGTGGTGTCCCCCAGGGGTCAGTTCTCGGTCCGGTCCTGTTCAATTTATTCATTAACGACCTGGATGAAGGGCTGGAGTGCTCCCTCAGCAAGTTTGCCGACGATACCAAACTGGGTGGAGTAGCTGATAGCCCTGAGGGCTGTGCTGCCATCCAGAGGGACCTGGACAGACTGGAGGACTGGGCGGCGAGAAACCTCATGAGGTTCAACAGGGRCAAGTGCAAGGTCCTGCACTTGGGGAGGAATAACCCTGGACACCAGTACAGATTAGGCGTGGACCTGCTGGAGAGCAGTCCCGCAGAGAGGGACCTGGGTGTCATGGTGGATGACAAGTTGACCATGAGGCAGCAGTGTGCCCTGATGGCCAAGAAGGCCAACGGGATCCTGGGGTGCATTAAGAAAAGCGTCTCCAGCAGGTCGAGGGAAGTGATCATCCCCCTCTACTCAGCCCTGGTGAGGCCACATCTGGAGTACTGCATCCAGTTCTGGGCTCCCCAGTACAAGAGGGATGTGGAGCTGCTGGAGAGAGTCCAGCGCAGGGCTACCAGGATGATCAGGGGCCTGGAACATCTGCCCTATGAGCAAAGGCTGAGAGAGCTGGGTCTGTTCAGCCTGGAGAAGAGGAGGCTGAGGGGGGACCTGATCAGCGTGTATAAATACCTCAAGGGAGGCAGTGAGGAGGAGGGGGGCGGCCTCTTTTCAGTGGTGGGCAGGGATAGGACTAGAGGAAATGGCTTCAAACTGAAGCATCAGAAGTTCCACAGGAACTTAAGGAAGCATTTCTTCACTGTGCGGGTGACAAAGCACTGGAACAGGCTGCCCAGAGAGGTTGTGGAGTCTCCTTCTTTGGAGATCTTTAAAACCCGCTTGGATGCAGCCCTGTGCCACGTGCTCTAGGTGACCCTGCATGAGCAGGGGGGTTGGACTCGATGACCTCTGAGGTCCCTTCCAACCTTGGGCATTCTATGATTCTATGATTCTATGAAATCCACCATTACCAGGGTTTAAGGTTTACCTGCTGTTTCAGTTACACTCAAAGCAAGAAACATAACATGTGCAATGTACTTTTTAGCCTTTTATTAAAAAAAAACAAACTCAGGAAAAAGCCACAGGTTGAGGTGAAGTTGCGTGTGGCTTCCCCGCTTCGCCCTCCTCCTCCGCGGGCCGCTCGGACGTAGCCTGGCTCACACAGTGCCCCGGAGCCCCCTGAGGAGTGCGGCAGCTGCCGGGATCAGGGACTCCCGCGGGGACCGGGCGCAGGTGGTGGCGTGGGCGGCGCGCGGCCGCAACAGCTCCCGTGGTGAGGGGCTCTGCGCGCTCCCACGTTCAAGTTTCAGCATGTGACACCGGTTCAGGAGGCACCAGGGCTTGGCTGCTTCGCGGGAGCATTTCTCGCACTAAAATAGCACGTTTCTCTCATGCCAGCTGCGGCTGCCCCAGCAGTGTTCGATTTCGCCTGCAAAACACCCTGGATGAGCCAGTGGCTGTGTAAAACCAAGCGGAGCAGCCTGCAAAGGCCGCTCCGTGGCTGAAGAGCAAACGCGTGGCAGGAGACGTCGCCCAGCGCTGTCCCACGCCGGGCGCCACAGTCGTGCCAGCTCCTCCACGAACTCAGTGTGCGCTCACTTGGGCCGGCAGCGCGTTCCCTCCATCCCGGTGCTGTGAGAGGGAGGAAACAAGAAGAAAACAAGAAAAAATCAGAATGGGAAAGAGCAGAGATGAGCCCCGAGTGGCCAGCGCGGCCCTCACCCGCCGGCGCCGCGTGCGGAGGCAGAAGGTGCAGAGCGGCGGCGGGCAGGGCGGGCGCTGCGGGCCGGGCTGCGCGCACGGCCGCCGCAGCAGCACGTTGGCCAGATGGGCGATGTAGCTGGCGGCCAGGCGCAGCGTCTCCACCTTGGAGAGCCTGCGGCCGGCCGGCTCAGTGGGGATGAGCGCGCGCAGGGCGCCGAAGGCCGCGTTCACGCTGTGCGTGCGGTGCCGCTCGCGCGCATTGGCTGCCGCGCGCTGCCCGCCGTGCCGCTCCCGGCGCCGCGCGCCGCCCGACGCCCCCCTGCTGCCCTGCATGGCACCTCCCGCCTCCCCAACGCCGCCCCATGAGTTTTTATGCTGGCAGCCTCTCCCCCGCAGCGGCGGGCAGGGCGCGGGGGCGGCGCGTGCAGCACCTGTCGCCATCGCCGTTCAGTGGCCGCGGGGCTGCGGGCGCCATCGTGCTGCCCGGCGCCGGGCTGCTGTCCCGCACCTCCCTCCCAGCGCCCTGCCTCCAAAGTCACAACAAGCACCCGTTTATTCTCTGCGCTCTTCATTAAAAATCAACCCTTGGATGGTCTGCATGTCGAAGCTCCTGCGAGGTGGCAGTGCGGGCTGTCCTGAGGGGAGCATGGCCGCGCAACCACGTGGCCTCAATGCACTGTTATACGTGGTCCCCACCACGCGCCATGTCGCGTCGTTGCTGTTGCCTAAAATATATCAGGGATTCAGAATCCCTGAATCAGGGCTGGATTCGCGTCGCCATCACTCCCGAGTCGTGGTCTCGCTGCTGCCACAGCCCTCCCGGTGCTTGTGTCCCCGCCAGCCGCAGCTCGGGGCGCTGGGGAGGCCACGGCCATGTCGCGCGGATTGGCCAGACACCGGCAGAGCTTGCTGCGGGATGGAAACACCAGCCTGTTCGGCACCTAACCTTTGGAAAAGTAAGTGCTCTAGAAAACTCTAAAGTTCACATTTAATACTCCAAGGGCTTATTTTCCTTAAAAAATGAATTTCCATTCTGAGCTTGTGCTGTGTGTTTCCTCATTCCAGCACATTCAGTATTTCCAGAATGAAATCCTAGCCCCATCCAAGGCAATGGCCGAAGTGCCGCTGACTTCAATGGCAGGAGGATTCGCCCTCGGAATGTTCTGGAGCTGCGCAGCAGGGGCCCTGATTCCCTGTCAGGCCCCGTGTTTGCCTACCCGTGTCTGCCTGGCCTTACCGATCGCCTCCCTTTTCATTACTGAAAGCTTAAAAACAAAAACTCACAACACTGATTTCCCCGCAGCTTCACAGCCCCTATGTATACAACTGGGATATTAGCAAAATCAGAATTTATGACTTATTGATAAACTGGCAAAATGAGAAAGGAATAAGCAATACTCAGGGAGAAAATGATGCTGTGTCCATGGAGAAAAACAGAATGATTTCCACTGACATTGCAGCAAGAGCTAGCACAGGGGTTAAGGTTGCGGGCGGCCAAATGGGTCTTGTTCTCTTTGCAAAACAGTTTGAAAAAGTAGGGCAAATTTTTTTTTTTTCCCAGATAAAAAGCCTTGTAAACAGGCCAAAATGCTGGTGAGTTTAATTACTAGATTATTGATTGGGATAACATTTATGCAAGTGCTAGGGGGAGCATATTCCTCAAGATAGCTGCAGCCAGGCAGGATTTTTTATTTTGTTTTATTTTTTCCCTTTCCTCTTTTGCAATTTGCTGAATTGCTAATAACAAGCAAGAACGGAGCTGCGTGAATGCAGTGCCGAATAGTGGGAAATATTTCACTTGTACTGATAAGGTTTTGACTGAAATCTCCCTTTTTCCACAGAGAGAGAGAGAGAGAGAGAGAGAGAGAGAGAGAGAGAGAGATGTCTCAGGTCATTGTAAGAAATGTTCAACAATATTCCAAAGACTGGGAATACAAAGTACTTCCTTGATACAGTTGCACAGTAGTGACTAGTATTTCTTTGGTGTGGACAGTGATAATATGAAGTGAATAAGAAATATTTGGAAAAAGTTAATTTGGAAGGACTGTGCCTATGGAGAGACCCTTTCTCCCATGCCAAAAGGCATTGGGCTTGCAAGGAATATCTGCGATATTCCTGTTTGTGTGTGAATAGTCAAGATAACTCTTACTCATTATGGCTAAATGAGGTATTTCAGTCACACTTGGCAGGTTCTAGAGAGAATCCAAAGGAAACTAAGAAAGAGAAACAAACCCACTGGTGGCTGGAAGTGTGCAGYGAAGAATACATCTTTCCACCAAATGTTACTCATCAGGTGGCTGCCTGTGTGTGACTTTAAGTGCCTGTGACAACTGCTTCTGTCCTTCACAACAAATCTGGGTGACTGAGTCGTCGTTTTGATTGCAGTTCTTAATAAATGTGACTGCCATTAAATACATGTGGAACAAAGAATCTTTTAAATGACATTTAGAGAAGTCCTGTAAGAGAATGACTTTATGGAGCAAAGATTGAGTAGTAGTTGAGTTCGGAATGGCGCAAAAGGAAGTTTTGGGAGAAGGAGGACTTGCACGGGCCATGTTAAATTATGAGAGGTTAACCATGGYGTGGATTTAAGGCTTTGTGTGTTTAAGCCATGTCAGATGGGATGGTAAGCCTTGGAAGGGCAGATTTTAATAATTACCCTCTCTTCACCTTGAACCATGAGAGGGCACAGGCTTCTACCTTGGTGTGATTTCCCAGGAGGGGAATGGACCTTCTTGATCCTCTTCAGCCTGGCACTTCTCTGTTCACTTGGAATCTCTGCCCCTTGTCTGAACTGATCTACGTGGTGCTTCTCTTATTTGTTAACGAGTTTTCTGCGTGGTGGCATGCGAGAGGCCTTGCTAAACTCGAGATGTTCTGCCTACTGAGTTTTATTTATACACCCACTCTGTTACACTCGACCAAAAGCTGCCAAGTTATTTATCTTGTGTTTTTGTCAAAAATTTGTCTTACAGTAATTTTCCTTCCTCTGGCTGCCCACGGAGGCAAATCCAAATATATTATTCACCTGTTATTTCAAAGCCATTTAAACTTGCCAAATCTAAGTAGTGTTTTACAAGATTTTGCTGATACTCTCAAAGTTGTTATTAACTGCCTCAGAAGTAATTTTTGATCGTGGTTGTATTCAGCGGGCTGATGACAAGGCACTTCTCTTCTCTGTCACATTGAAATCGTGTAAGGACCGCATAGCTGCTCTCAGAAACAAAATCTTTTGTGAGCAGGAGTTATGCAGAGATTTTTGTTTGTGAAGACTGAATGCAGCTGGAGCTGTCCCCCCTGCCTCCTTGTTACATTACTAATTAAACTCACAGTAACCTACCTTGATTGGGGTGGTGGTTTGATGGTGTGGATGATGCTGTTCAGCTGTGGTTGATGCCGTTCAGCTGTGGTTGATGCCCTTCAGCTGTGGTTGATGCCCTTCAGCTGTGGTTTGGAGGCTGAGCCTTTCTGTCAGTACAGCTGCAAACCCACAAGTCGTTTAGGGTCTGGAAGCTGGGATGGGAACTGTGGTTACTCCTGTCTTTATATCTCTACTTGGCCAGGCCAGAGGGGCTGCTGCCCCACAGCCTTGGAAGTGCTAGTCCAGACCTTTGTGGTCTTTAGCATGGGCTGAAAAATGTGCATTTTGGGGTTTGTGAAGAAGGGGAACATGCAGTATCATCCAGAAAAGAGGAGGGCCCTCTTCAAAGTTTCTGGAGATGAAGCACAAGCAACTTGTGCTCTTTCTGACTGCTGCCAGGTATTGTCAGAGTAAACTATGTGTGTGTAGTTACAGTGTGTATAATTTCTTGTTATCTTCTCCCTGTATTTTGCCTTTGCAGAGGCTAATGGTTTGCTAGGTCTGTATTGGTTTTCCAGATTTTACAATCCAAGTTTAGCAGTTTGAATCTCTGATGGCAAATCCAGTTCTTCTAGCTTAACTCTCCATAGACGGGAAAATTGTAGCCATGAGCCTAGAACATGTACTATTAAAATGTCCCAGAATTGTCCTGCAACTTTTTTCTTTTCTTTTTTTTTCCTTAATATAGGTGGAATGCTTTTATAGAAATGTAACTTGGATTTTAGTTATTTAAAATACTTGACTACTGTAATAATAAACATCAATATGAGGTGCAGAGTTGCCCATTTGCATGAAATAACTACGGCAAACTCTTCAGATGGGTTATTGCCATGTGATTTGTTCCATCTTCCCTTCCCCTTGACTGCTAGATCTTGCAGAGAAAACTATTCTTCTTTTCCTACTTGCTTTTTGTAAGCACACTTAAAATATCATTTTATGAACAGCATCATATTGCACAAGATTTGGTAGATACTTTAAGAAATATATTTTCAGAGGTTTCTTTCAAGTGCTTAGAGATGACAAATACAAAGGTATCTAAGAAAGAAACATGAAAGAAATATAATTGAGTGTATAATTACTGGAGCTTCTGTAATATAACCTTAACTGAAGTTGTTTGTATGGTTTCTCTCCCTCCTCATAGCTTCTTGAGGGTCCTCCTATGAACATACTCAAAAGCTGGCACTCTTTAGATACTTCACTTACTCCTCCTTAGTGCTTCAGTTGAGCGTTTATGCTTCTGTTACCTAAGAAGCCTGTGATCATGATTCCGTAGTTTAAATTAAAGGACAAATTCAATTTTCATCACAGGTTCAAGCCAGAACTGGATTCACCATTGCTAGCAGAGTTGCTCTATAGCTACAGCAGTGTAACCGATGTCACATCTGGGTGATAATCAACTGCTGAACCACTGGTGAAATGTTAAGGTGGTTTTCTAATTGCTTTTTGGTGCCAAAGCAGAAAGTGTCAATTGTTCCTCATTGGTTAATAATCCCCTTGATTCCACAAGGGGAATTGATGRTCCCAACTGATGTGACCATGAAGCCAGTTTTAAGCTGCTGTTGGAAATACTATGATCTACATGGATATATGAGAGATATCAGGGTAAAATGCCTTTATGTTCTCCTCTTTTGTGTCAGAAGTTGAGGTGGAATGTGTGTGTGTGTCTATGTACACTACAGAACTATAAAGCTATTTAATTCTCAGACCTATGTCACAAATAAGTCCAACTTTTCTGTGCTATAGGCTGAATGAAAGTTTGGTAATGTTTCAGTGCGCCTTGCAGCAAAAGGGGTGTTGTGGAGCCTAGTGATGGCAGCGATGTCTCTTGGTGTGGCCAGACAGCTGTGGGAGGCACAAGTGCCTGGGCATGGTTACTGCCTGATCCCTGCCTTCCTCTGCTCCGGGGTTAGGAATGGCCGGGCTTCTGCTGGGACTGTTCTGCASAGAGGCTCCCATTTTCAGGCATGCTTGGGATAATGCAAAGGGCACCYGTATGTAACACTTGCATAAAATTCAGAGCTGGGCTTAAATCCAGCCCAGTGTTGATATGTCAACAGCTGTTGATATGTCTGTTCGGTGGCGCTCTGGAGCTGGAATCATACTGTGTATTGAATAACAGGTGAGCCGATGCAAGCAGTCGGTAGCCTGAAGGCTTAAAAGGGTGTGTTATAACACCAAGCAAACATGGGGTGATGCCAATAGCATGTGTTTGTCTGTCAGTGTAGACAGGACCATATAAAATATGTTTGATTAAGGTATGTGGGTTATGGGACTGCATAGAATGAGTCCTGTGCAGGTTGTGAGTATAAAGAACTACATTTGTATGGATTCAAAGCCTATAGAATTTTGCCATGTTTCTGTTATGCGGCGAGTCTTTTGTATGTGTTCCTGCCCGCACAGCAAAGAGCGAGCTCCCAGGCACGGGAATCCCTCCACAAAGAGGAGCTGCCCTTGCTCTGTGTGCCCGGGGCTGTCGCACCGAAGGGAGGTCATTCCTGCTGGGCTTCCTGCGGGCAGCTGGAGTGCCGGGCGCTCCCGTGCAGCAGGAGAGCGGGCACCTGCATCCAGGGCCTGGAAAGATGGTGCGGGTAGAAAGAGCAGCTTTGTGGTGCTCTCCATTATGCAGTGTTTCAGTTGAGACCTGTTTGTCTTCTGCTTTGTTTTGTATTGGTTTGTTTGTCTGAATGTGYCCCACATGACAAGTGCCACAGCTGTACTTGATATTCTCCTCAGAGACCATCAATAATATCCAATGTTTTGGGTTATTATGTTTTAGGAAGTTATCCATGCAATGTTCTATAGTGTGCGGGTTGCTGCACAAGTCACACGGGTGAGCATTTCTTTATGTCTTTGGTAGACTTACAGGACACCAAGAGCTAGCAGTGTCATGTGCCATGAACAGAAATAGTTTGTGTGGGAGCTTTGCTGATCTGTTCTCCTCCCTGCTCCTCCTGCTGTTAAATACCCCAGCTGCAAAATACCCACAGCTATAGTTCCCCAATAGGGAGGAATGGCCCATTACAAGAGTAGTGCCTGGCACTATTTGCTGCTCTTCTCTTACAGTGGTTGCCCCTTAAATGTTTCTTATTTCCCACCCTTTCATATAAACAACTGCTGGATAGCATGAGAGTTTGCTCTTTCTGGCTTCAACCTGTTGCTCTCTGCTTTCTGTTCAGAATATCTGTTTGTCTGGGCTGGCACACACTGCAGTTGCAAATTCCAAATACCTTCCTACCTATTTGAATAATATCTCAGCTTTTATGTAGAAAACATAAATGCATTTAATATCATGAGGAACTGAAGTCTTGAACTGAGCATGTCCAGGGAGCTGTCTGAATTCAGAGAGCTACTGTGATAAGTGCAGGGTAAGCTCTTCATCTTATTTAAAAAAAAAAGTCTAGTCAAGTGATTTAAAGTTATGGTTCTGCTAAATCCTTGGCTGATCAGTGATTTTTTTTTTAATTAATCAATTTAAAATGAGTAATACTTGAAGTTCATTTTATTGCTTTTGCTGATCCTCTCTACATCTTTACTATACAGTGGGCCCACATCTCTACTTAGATGGATAGATACATATTCTTTTTTGGTATGTCTGCTGTCAGTTTTCTTTCTTGCAGTTGTACTTGATTGTTCTTTGGGACGTTCTGCTCTCTGTAGTAACCCTCTGCTAAATCTGCTAAACYAGCATTTCCTTCTATATTAATAACACCACTGAACTTCATAAAGAGTTTTGCTCCTGTGTCTGGCCTTAGGAATGTGTCATTAAAGAACCTGCAGTTTGACATACTCAGCAACTGTACTGAGAATGGTTTCACACAGGAAATAATGATTCCAGGAGAATGCCATTAGGGTGAAATCCTTGCCTTGAGATCTTTGAAAGGAGGAGCTGCCGAGTGTCTGCTAGGGGTTGTGTGTGTGCACTGACCTGCCTGCGAGGCAGACTCGGGCACGCTGCCTGCCCGAAAGGTGCTGCACGGAGCCCTCTAACGTGTTCCTCATGCAGACAAAACCAGGGAGATGTCTCGGAGACATCCCGTGTTGACGACCTGCCTCCAGGGCACATCTGCTGTCTTTTGAAGCAGCTCCGTGCAGAGCCACGCTCTGAGCACACTGAGCTGCTGCCTGCCGGGGAGGTGCTGGTGCTGATGAGCCTCCTGCTAGTCAATCTTGGGCAGTTATTTAACCGAAACACCCCAGTGCTGAAAGGGACACACACAACTTGAATTTGTAAATTATATTGTTAGCTATGGCTGATTACTGCAACTGGTATTGATTTTTAACCGAATATTTATAGGAASTATAACAAGTATTCATCTTGCATGTGTAAAAATAAAGAAACTTGTCAAATTGTGTCAGTACRGCACAGAACTGAGGCGTGCTCTGTGACTGCTGTGTCACTACCCAAAATGTGAAGCTCATTAAAGGGTAAGGGAAGAGGGAAGCGACAGCGTTTGCTTTAGCCTTTTTTTTTTTCTTCTTTTTTACTCCAAATTACTGTCCTGTGAAGGACTAAAAGGAAAGTGGCTACCATATGTTTTGGTATAGGGTCTTAAAAATCACATACCATATTGTATAAGTAACTAAAAGCTGGTATCTTAACTGTTTTTAAGTGCCACATGCTTGTTTGTAATCAAAGAAATGCTTTTATTTACCTGAATAAGGAAAAAGATATATTCTTTTTGATTAAACAATGAAATACAATTCCTTGTCGAAACTCAAATTACAGGTCCGACATTAGCCTTGAGGGAAAATGGCATTCATATCCGCAAGGCCATAGAGCTGCAGCAGTAAAGCCACCTGATAAAGGATGGGTCAGATGTTGATCATTTGTGTCTGGGGTGATAATATTGTCTAAATATCTTTGTATTTCTGCAGTAATCCTGCAATAATTTGGTTGCAGTCAGTTTATAGTCACTCTGAGGTACCTAAAACCAAGCTCCACAATAAGGCTCTTATTTTCCCTCTGCTTGTGTTTCGTAGCAGAAGCAAAAGTCTTCCTGTAGATATGTTAATCTTTGATACAGTGGGACAAATCTCATCTGGAAAGCATCATTATATTAGCTTAGGAAGTGCAGCAGTTAATGTTAGCTTTGCTTTCTCCTCACAAATTTGTGTTGGTGCTAGGGAGATCTGTATTCTTCCTATAGCCTGAACCAGTTTGGTGATGGGCTAATACTACAAAAATACGGTTTTCTATTTTAGTGGTGCTAAATCTTCAGCCAAAGCACAATGCATGAAGAACACACAGGGGTGGMACATGGCATGTGCAGAAATGTGACCGTCCTCAGACCAGGACATAAATGCCCTGTATTGTGTGACAGCCATATGTCCCATGTGAGCGGGTCCCATGTGTAAATCCATATCCTTTTGTACTTGCATCATGTACCTAGATGCCAAGGGCAGCAGACAGGTTGGTGGGGACCATATATTGACCTTTCTGACCACCATACCTGATCTTTTCTGCTTGGTCTTCCCTGAACCATGGTCAGGGTCCACTTCCATCTTAACCTCATCAGAAGAGCTGAATTCTGCATGTGCTCATGGGTGTCTGTAGGATTTTCCACCTTTTTGTAGGCACTTTGTCCTTTTATATAATAGGAGAGAACCATAGTTCAAGATGATCGTGTCCTTTAGTGTCTCTAGTTCTGATCTAAGTTTCATAGACTAGAAAAGATTCTTTACTTGCTCTTCTGTCCAAATTAATTTCACTCACTGGCGATGAGGAATAGAAGTCGGGAGCATGGGGTGCTGGTTTGCTATCCACAGATGTAGGTACTCTTTTCTTCTCCCTCATCTTTCTTCCTCTAAACCTCCTTCACCATCTTTATTCTAGCATATCTTGACTAATGATTATAGTAGAAGAAAATGAAACCTGCCCTTGGGTATTTCCCAAGCAGACTAAGTTTGTCAGGTGAATTATTCATTGTGAATTAGCTCCTGGGAAGCAGGGGCTATGCAGAGTGTGGTGGTGAATGGGCTGGACCTCTGGGTACTGCTGTGACAGGCAGGTCTAAGGTTGACAAAATTCACTGTTTAAAATGGCCACAGCTGACAAAGGAGATTGCTGCATTTGTCAGATACCTGGAGCTAAAAGGCAGGGCCTGTTGGAGGGAGGAGAGGAAGAGAGCAAACACAGGGCACAAAGTCACAAATGTGAAGCATGAGGGATCTGTCCAGGATACATTGATGCAGGGCTCTTGTTAAGATCATCCATACATTGGAAATAGCCGTCCACTATGCAGTGTCCATCCACTTCCCAAGCRTGTAGAGAAGGTTCATTTGCTGTTCAGACCACGCTGAGATCCTTGCAAGTGCCYACAGGGCTTGGTATGATGTGTCGCTGACTAACTGGGGAACCTTCTGACCTGCAAAACTAGAAGTCAACTTACTTGGCTCCAAGTTTTACTTTCTGCGAACACTTAGAAATGTTCCTAGTAGAATGACCTGCTGTTACATATGTATGTGTTGGGGAAAAAAAAAAAACCTTGCAAGTTGTTATTCCAAATATGGTTAAATCATTTTGATAAGGATTTGGAATAGTGAATTTAAAACCCCAAATAAATCAAAGGTGATGTACTAACCTCTTGTTTTCCTCAAAGGTTCTGGAAGGCTTTTGTTTTTATTAGCATAGTGTCCTTTTCTAATGTCAGTGTTATGCGGCTTACCAAATGTGTTGCAGAAAAACCCTGTGGTGCTTCTCCATGTGTATTTTGAGGAACAGCAGGTGCTAAAGAGAAGAGGTGAATGGATGTGAGAAGAAAAGGTTTACCAAAGTCTMGCAAAAGAGAACTGAATCTCTAGTAGGAATGGGCAAAACTCTTGGACCCTCTTTGCTTTCCCCAACCCAGATTTGAGCTCACCGTCATTTGTAGCTTGAGTTTGGTTGTGATGAAGGCCCTGCCAAATTTTCTAAATATTCTCTAGGTTATTCATCTCTATTCTACATGACAAAATAGCCTCACACAGTAGGCTGTGGTCTCCTAGGTGTGATAATATAATGAGCTCATTTATGGGCTTACAGTGAGATGGAAAAACCTCAAACTTGATCTGTTTTTAACCCTAAACAGGATGGAGCTGGACATGGTGGCTGCTGACCCCCCTTCAGTGACTTTTGTCACCTTGCTATGTGCATCCCTTCAATCCTGTACGGYTTGCTCAGGGTTACCTTGGGTGGTGTGAAAACCAAGCCCGGCGTGCTGGGAATAAATTGCCTGAAGGTTCCATTTTAGACATGAATAGTGGATATTTACTTCCCAGCTTTACACTGGCTGGACTGTTTCACAGGCATTATAGCATCAAGATAAGCTACAACATGTTCTTCATTTATTTCTGGCTGTTTCTAACATGCAGCCTGCCTAGACTCTGTGTTTTCAGGAGTCTTCTCCCTGGCATGGTTTTTAAACAAGGGGTGAACCTACTTTATCTTCTCGCTGCCTGGGCCTGCTTCTGGGCGCTGTCTTTTATCCGTGCCCTTTGTGCTGTGGCCTTGGAGGTGCCCCASGCTGCTCTGTGCACCTTCACCAGGCAGCTTGGCCTTGCCTGCCGTGCACCCTCCGCTCCATCTTTTCATTAGGAGCRAATCCATCGTGGTTAGGAGATGCTGGTCTGTTCTTCCCATGTCAAATTTGGCTGGGTTCAGAGCTGATCACGAAACTTTCAGCACAAAAKCAAGCAAGCAGACAAACCAAGACACTTATTTTCTGCAGAATCATCAAAGTCTTCCCTATGTTTGTCACTGCATAAAGGAGCCYGACTTCCCTTTAGGTGCTGCGAGTGTCTCCTCACTCCTGCGCTCYTCAAATTTCAGGCTCGCTCCTCTCAGTGCACACCCAGGAATGCACTTGCCCAAGGGCAAGATGGTYGCCTTTGCTCGCCTCCAGTTTACCGGGTGATTGGAGAACACAAGGAAAAATGTGCTATTGGCATGGCCAGCAGCTAAATGTCAATTTGGCTCCAAGATAATACCTTTAACKACGGAGGCTATTTCTGTAAGTAGGTGCTCCTTACACAGGCAGGGATTGAAGGATCAGACTCATAGCATTGTAAAATCACTCTCTTAGGAGTTTCCAGGACTGCCTGGAACGTTTTGAATTTCATTCTCCAAACCCTCAGGCAGCTTTTGAATATCTCAGCTCTAATATATTGAAAYAGCAGATACGGAGATTAAAAAAATAAGGTGGGGGGGAGGTGAGAGAGGAAAAGAAGGGGCTCTGCTCTGTTCTATCAGGCGATTCCCAGCAGGGCTATCAAAAAAACAGGGACCCCTGCAGACTGCCATTAGCATTTCAGCATTGGATAGGGCTGCAAGGTGGGTTTGGGGGGTTGAAGGGGCAGAGGTGTGCCCAGAGAAGCCACAGTGCGGGTGGCAGAGCCTGGGCTTTGCTCTTGCAATCTGCTTCTTCGGGGCCAGGTGTCGTTGCCACATCAGGRGCCACCGCAGCTTTCCCAGCTTCTGTGCTAGGACTGAATTCTCTAATATGGCAYGAGTCTTTAGTATATTTAGTATATGCATTGGTGCAGGTCTGCCAGAACACAGGTAGCCTTGGCAAGCAAACTGAAATCAAAATTTCATCCTGATCTCTTCACTATAAATATTTTTAAAAAATTATGTAAAAAAACATTTTTTGTCATGGTTGCTCAGACCCATTTACTCAGGAATATTCATGCTATTTTCCCAGACTCCAGCCATTTCAGCCACCGCCCCTTGGCAGTGGGCGGCCTGGGGGGCAGCGGGACCAGGAGGCAGCAGTGGCGGCTCTGGCAGCGGGATCAGGATGGGGATGGGATTGGGAGCGAGCCCCGGCCCGCGCGCCACACGATGGCACTGCCTTCCCGCGCTAGCGAGCGCCGCTAGCTTGAGCTTCACCTTGCTCTCAGTTAAGTATTTCATCAGAAGAATTTCTTCTGAGCACAGATTGTATTTTCCTTCAGAAACAGAACAGGGGAGGTTGTTTTTATTGTCTTAAAGAAAAAAAAAAAAAGGAGCCATAAAAAAGCTGGAAAACTTCAGTTTTGAGAGTAGCAACTTTAACTGAACATTTTGTCTGTTCATTCCCCCCCCCTGCACTAACTGCCAATATTGCAGCTCTGTAAGAGGAAAGCTGCAAAAATTTCATGCAACCATCAAGTACTAGTTGCCTGAATATATTAAAAATCACATGTTTCTTTTCTGAGGAAATATTTTTAACCAAAGATTTTTTTTTCCTATTTCTTGCAAGCTTTTATTTCCAGTTCAGGAATCTGAAGGGGACAGTCAAGTCTCTGACAGAGATCATGAGGGGTTATAAAACAGTGATTATTTTTTTGTTTCTTTTGTGTTATCAGCTGAAAAACACCTTGGAATGTGTATAATTAGATTGTTTTATAAATATTGCATTAAAGGACCATAAACATTATATTAAAAAAAGGCACTGTGCAAAGCCTTGTTTTCAAGAATTGTGCTTTTAATTCCCTTGGTTGAGAGTCTGAGGATAATGCAGGAATAAATTTAGAATAAGTAGGATAAACTATGCCATCAGTTTTCTTCAGTCATTAATATTGTACCTAAACTGATAGTGATTGAAATGTTTTTCTAATAACTCACAATGTGAGATAATTCTAACTTTAAGAATTGCATTTTAATGTAATCTTTGCTGCCCTGAGTGAGTTTACATTATGGATGCTGGTACAGCAAGAGAAATGATAGAGGAGAAAAACCTCCTCGAAAACAATGTCTCCGAGGTAGACAAGTAGGTAAAACCTTAATTTACGTTGCAGCCCTGGCTTGGGACTCCAAAGGGAATGGGAACATAAGCCAGCAAGTACTGGGAGCTCTKAATGGTGCCACATAGTCCTGTAGGTGTCCATGGAAGTGACAATTCCTGCCCTTGTATTTGTAGCTGCTTTAGCTCCGCACACCACTGGTAGGAAATTCTTCTTTATTTCCAGAACCAGTTGCAGTCAGAGGTGGGCTAAAAGCACCATTCATTTAGATTAAAGATCCCAAAGCTATCACGTTTGTAACCATTTGTCACCACTTAAGTAGCAGTGCATAAATGTCACGGGGCTGGTATACGATTTGGTCTCTGCTGACAACAGCTCCATTCCTTACGTTTGCTCAGCATCTCTTTTTGATGGTTTACGTTTCTGTTGAGCAGACCCTGGAGTTTATGCAGAAAYGTGATCATTCTGTAGGTTACCAGGCCTGGATCCCCTCAGCACCAGGGAAAGCTGCTAGTGTTGAAGATGAGTAGCAGTCAACTGCCTTGCCAATGGCCACTCTAAGTGGTAGAGTTCTTCATGGCACTTAATAGGTGGATCTCCATTTTGTGGGCATATTTATATATTTTTCTGTTGTTTTAGGTCAGAACAAAAGCAAGTTTTTTATAAACCTTTCTCAATTGGAAATTTCACAATAATTTAGTCCAGAAAATGCAGGTTTCAAAACATCATTTAAATTTTGTTTAAGGCTACATTATTTTTCATGCCATTTCAACACTAATCCTTCCAATTTTATTGTCATATTACATTATAGATGAAATACTATTTTTTATTTTAATTTTAAAATAATTAAAGATGAATTGCTAAATAGTGTTGATTTCCTTTTTAACTGAAAAAGAGTGGATTATCTAATTAAAACAGCTTAGACTGTTTTCAGTTTAGGATAGTGGGGTAATTCATGTTGGAAGGGACCTCATACGGCAGATGCTGCTGAAGCTTAGAAGACCAYCTTCCAAGCTAATGTAGCCATGAGGTTAGACCAAGTTACATGGACCTTTATTGAGCCTGGTCTTAAATACCTCTGAAGAGGGAGACTGTCAAACATCCCTGGAGAACACACAGTATTTTTTTTATCTGTTTTGTATCGAACTTGTTCACACAAGAAATGCCCTGAGCTTTTGGTTTGCACTGCACCCTGCAGTCCTGTCCAGCTGTTCCCCTTCACATACATGGAGTGCATTGAGCCAGTGGTGGCACCAGAGCCTGAAGCTGCACAGGATCAGATCATACCTGATCTAAATGGCTGCCTGGTTCGTTGTGTCTTTCCTCACCAGTCAGAGTTACTGGAGGGAGACTAGGAGAGGATAAATGCCAATGATTGTTCCCTTGCAGGGACTGATAGACTGCAGTGGGATAAAGAAAAATAGATCTTGAGCTTAAGAGTTGTGTCTTTACCTGTGTCTTTTGCAGGCAGAAGATGGAGATATAGGAATAGTCTTAGGATTTGCATGATCCTCTCTCTTCCTGCTTTTTCAATTCTTTCTTACAACCTTATTGTTTTTTTGTTTAAGGAGGGAGAGAAGAGATACAGACAATGAGAAGATTCCTTGGAACAGCAGCACTGAGAGCTGGAAGAGCATTATGAGCTGTCAGGGATGGATGGACTAGCTAATCCCGTGGGTGAGTTCTTCAAGGGGCAGTTTAGGAATGGACATGGGGAGTAAACCAAAGGCTGAAGCAGTTTYCAGTTAATAGGGAGTGTCAATCTTWACCTTAATCATCGGAACAGAGAGGGATTTTTGGGTTGTGGTTCACATCATAATGATTCCTGGAGAGAGCAATGAATACCAGTTTATCAAGCACAAATGCTTAACTTATAGTGGATGTCACTGGTTTTGGTCTATTGGAAGAATGTTTATGGCTTTAGACCTTACTTCCATTAAAGCTTTGGCCCAGACGGAATAGAATATAAATCCCAGTGACCCTGTTCAGTAAAAATGCCCTTCATAGACCTCATTGCTTTGTCTTCTCACTCAGTCTGTGCTTGAGACTGCTTTCAAAACTGGAGCACGTAAGGGAAAGGGTGAATTACCTGCTGCTAAGGAACTATGAGGAACTATGCCATTACGGTGACTAGCAGGACATGCAAGTTTTTAATAGGCATTTATCTTAAAATAACTTTTAAAAAATGATGTTGATACCTGGAAGACTACACTGACAGTTGCAGAGGCCTCATTGCTTCGTGCTACCGAACAGAAAGGTAGAAAGATTTTTATAGTCCACTAAAGTGCCTTTTTSCTAACCAAGGCAAACAGAGCCTATGTCTGAGCTCGGGATGTCCTGAAGGAACTGGAGATCTGTTAYAGTGGGACACTTCAGATATGGGCAGACAGGGCTCCTGAAGGTCTGGGTTAACAGGCTTCTTACACAATTCATTATGAGAATGGTTTCAGTGCTTCAGTAAAACTCCCCAGGCAGTGCTCCTAGGTGGTTGTAGTCATCATCCATAGCTTTTAAAACAACTGGAATTGTTCTTACTGGAGCGGGGTGGGGGCAGATGTCCTTGAGTAAGCATCACTTGCACCACAAGATATCCACATAACTGAAGAAAAGTTTCAGTCCTGTGGAAACAGAATCAGCCCCAGTTGACAATTAATCCGTGTCGGTGACAAAAAGCATCGTAGCCTTCTGAGTCCACGCTAATTTTGAGAAAATATCGGTTTAGCAAAGAGGTGCCATAAATAGTAGGGGCATCRGATTCAGCTAAGTGAATAGAAATGACAGGAAGTACAGACTGATTTCATGTAGTCAGTGAGAGATGGCAGGGAGAAGGCCAGATTAAATGTTCTAATGGATCAGTTTTCATCCAGAGGGGACATTTGGACCAAATATACTGAGAAACACTGTTCCATTTCTTCTCAAACAGTGCCCATATCATAACTCAGAGCTCCTTTTTGGACTGTGTTGTTTAAAGCACTGCCAGGTTATAGTTGTTGTGATTCTGTATGGTATTTCAACTGACATACTCTTTGCCCAGTTATCTTTGAGTGAAGTCAGAATCCTAGAATCCTCTCTCCATAAAGGGTTTGAGAGTTGACATTTTGCTTACAGCTAAGAGTAAACACACTGTGAATTTCAGGGTAATCTTATTTCTCCCTTCAAAAACTTCTCCTCTTTTTAAATTCGGAAGTCTTATTTCTGCCAGGCTCAGTTTAGATTTAATTTACCAACATGATATATGTGAAGAGTTAATTTAATATAGCATTTTTTAAATTGCCTACCAAATATATTGTAAGTATGATCACATCTCTCTGAAATGAAAATCAAGACCACTCAATGTCCTTTTGCCAAACTGATTGTGTCTAATTAAAAAAAGCAAGAAATCCCAGTGATGCAGCCTTCCTTCTTATTAACATGCACTGCACAGGTTACTACCTGATTTAATACAGAACGTTGTCTTGCATTGCTCCGTCCCTGAAGAAACTGCTCTATTTGGGTGAAGTTAAGTGGAGGTAGGTGATAGGAAAAGAAACAACGATCCTTACCTTAATACATGATGAGATATAATTTGACCATTTATTTCCTCTTTTTAACAAGTGAATCCAACTAGTGAAGCAGAAGCACTGGCCCTTAGCCTCAGACCCGGCACTCTGATTTCCTGGTAAATAACTAAACATGCCTACGAGATTCAGTGACGAATTCACATCAGCACCCAGTGCTCTTTGATCAATACCTCTAATCCATTAAAGATTGCCACAAAGGATCTTATGTTTCTGTCCCTTCATCCTAGTGTTAAATGGGGACTAAAACAGACTAAAGTCTTGCAAAATAAAACAAGAACATTACCCTTTGCACGTCTTAACGATAAAGAATCCTCATTAGTGCATCTGCTGGCCTGGACAGGCTATCTTGAAAGCAATTTAAATTTAACAAAGTAATTTTTAAATTAAGAAGAAAGGAGAAGTTTTATAAGAAGAAAATGTAGCAGAAGCAGCCACGCTGCTGCATTCAAAATCCTATCTCCTGAATCTGGTAACAGTTAATTAGACTAAATGGCAGCTGAACCTGAAAGAAAAGGGGCAATAGCTAAATTAAAGCCCAGGAAAATGGTTATTGAGATTTTATTGTAGGATTCAAAGCCCATTGAATTTAATGGGAATTTTTCCATTGACTTCAATAGGGTCCAAATCCATTGCTCATGGCTTTGAATAAATGGGAATTAATGTTTCAGTATATCCTCTTTTCCAATAGAAAGAGCCCCTGTGAGAAKTCCCACCAGTGACTGACTTACAGCCATACAATACTTTATGTTATTTATATGCATGAGAATATATCTATAGAGCCAGGTTCTGCAAAGGACRCTTGCTAACACAATGCTAAGGTGACCCAAGTAAGTGCTCCTTACTCTGTGACCTGTTAGACAGTTTTGAAGCTATCATGAATGTTGAAAGAGGTTTGTTGCTTTTATTTGTGTCTCTTTCTTATTGTGTTCTCATTTTTAATTTCCCACTCTCTCCTCCTTTCTAGTCTTTTACTTTTGATAATTGAAATCTAGYAAGAGAAATGTAACTTTCTATAAATGCTCTCTGTACTACACTTAAAAACGTAGCACTGGACGCGTCTTTCGTCTGACTACTGCGTTTGTTAGACCAAGGTCATAATGAGTTGGCACGTTCCCTTACTGCAATATATGGGGATCTAATGGCAGCTGCAATTATTTACTCTCCTTCCCTGAGTTATTTTCTTGGTTGCATGAGGTATCAACAATAATGCAGACTGGGACGAAACTTGAAGAAATTAACATAAAGGGTGTCARGGTGCTGTCTTCTGATTTAGTGCCAGTTTCTTCAGAACTGCATTTTATTACTATCAATATTTTCTTGTGATTGCCACTCCTGTAACATATTTTCAACACTGAAAATTAATTTCATGTAAATGTACTGTTCGATTCCATCGGTGAGGAGAGTTCATGCAGTCACTCCCTCCCCTCTCCTTCCCACCTATTATGTTATCTTCTGTTTACAGCTCATTTTCTGGACTTTCACACCCCCACTGTTTGAGAAGGATGGCCTAATGCTATGATATTTCATTTAGCCTTTGATAACTCCCCTCCCTTGGGTTGTGAGGAAGTGAAAATTACTTTATAAAAGAAGACTTGACTAACATAAGAGAAAATATCACTAAATGCTGCATCTGAGAATCGCAGTACACGCAAGGTGCTGTTCAAAACTATTAAAGTCATGCCTTTGCTGGTCTTTAGGCATGTCATTTTGTAGCCAGCAGATTTTGAGCACTTCTGTATATCCTAGGTTTTTTCCCTTTCCCTTTTCACTTCTCTTGAGCAATTACAGTGCAATTACAGGTTTCTGTGGTAGATAGAATAGTACTTTCATAGGGTTCTTCATGTGGCAAAGAAAATTATAGTACAGTAAACACCTTAGGGCAAGGATGAGATTGATATTTTCTCTTTTTTGAAAAAAAATCTAAGCATTTTAATCTAGTTTCGGAGAGGAATTCTATACCCTAGAGATAGGGGAGAATGAAGAAGAGATCTCAGGATAGATAATGAAAGTTCATAGCTTCCAGCCTTGGAGACTGTCACTSTCAGCGTGAACCTTGGGATGGGAAGAGCTCTGGTCTGGGCATCCAGGGATCCTGGTTCCTGGTCCTTTATCCTCTGTGCCCAGTAAAGCTGTTCCTAAGTGTCTGAATGATGCTGCATGGTTATGGTGTCCTGTGGGACACCACAGCAAGTGCCATCATATGAAGTAAAATATGTAGGAGGGAGATAAGGGAACACAGAATGATAGAAAGGACAAGTAAAGCTAAAATAACGGGCTAAAAAAGGCACTCAATTCTGAGTATTTGAACAGAGAGATTATATTTTTATACCTGGAAGGTGCAGCTCTGTGGTCCTAACACTAACAGCAGGGCTGGCTTGCTGAGAAARGATAGGAGATCTGATTGATCTGGTAATGGACTGGTCTGTTGAACACGGTGCAGAGAGGAACAGGGAGCTGCCAAGAGCTGCTGGAGACTGAGAGGCAGGGCTGGACTGCTGGGACTTGGCTCCCAAGCGGGCTGTAGGTATCTCAGATAAATCGCATCCAACYGAGGACCGAACAGGGTGCGAAGCAGTAACAGTATTGCCTTGGTGCCTGTTGTTTTCAGTCCATTTGTCTGTGTGCCGCATACCTTTTGACAAACTAAATTATACTTTGTTTTGAAGAATTTGTTTTCTGCATCAGAGCCTTTYAGTGCTTCCCTTCTACCACAATAAAATCCTGTTGGAGTTGGGTCTTGCTGGCTGCAGCAGCAGCTGTCAACAACAGGGATATTKGGAGACCTAATCAGAAGGGTGTTGGCTTCCTAACTCAGAAACAGCTTTGGGCTGGTAGCTGAAGAGTGATGCTGACATGGGGCTGAGCTGCTTAAGGGGGAGGTATCTGATACTGCAAATCCAGGAATTTCCTCCCTCCTGCTGCACACGGAGCAGAGTAGCGAGTGTTAACTTGTACAGCCATCAGCAAACTGCTAAACCACGCAGCCCCAGAGAGATGTTCTTGGTGCCTAAGATGGGCTAGGGGTAGGGTGGAATTCTGTCTTCAGGAAGTTCATCGTTTAGGTAGCTGTACAGCCTGCGGAATGTCTAAATACTTTGGGAATCTGTGTTTTGGATGGGTTACAGGGTCCTTCTCAGCTGTGCCCAGGCTGCAGATGTGGTGGGTGGTAAGAGATGCTCAAACAGAAGGTCTCCACCAAGGCACCACTGAAGCTCTTCCACAGATTACACATCTGGAAAGAACGTATCCTGAAAGGCAYGTTCCAGGCTACATTTCTACTTTTAGTTCGAGAGGGAGTGGTAACAGATCGGAGTATTTCTAAGTGAGGGCAATATTATGAGTGTTATTTTGGTGATAGAATACAGATRATCAAGAAAATGGAGATGATAAATATTTAGTGTGTTATATTTCTTTTTGCATATACTTTGCCTGCCTGAGCAGGTGACTTAACATAGCATGTTTGAACATTTCTCTGCCTGGATTGATCTATTGCCAGGGCACTCATTATGTTCCCTCCAGACAGATTTGTCTCTATATCAATTTAGCATATCTTTAATTACAACTGGGAAACCTTTAAATTTCACCTGTGTTTTGAGCAATTTTCTACATTCTAGTCTGAATTCCACCCAGTAGCATTAAATTAGTTGAATTAACATTCAACCCCAACTCCCCAAACCTACAGGTATATTAAAAAAAAAACAAAGCTTAGAGCACAAAATCCAAGCAGTGAGAAGGCCCRGGATCAGTCACCAGTGAAACTTTACCTGTATTTTCCAGTTCCAAAGGACCTGGGCTGTGTTTGGGGCTCTTTCTGAAGAAGCAGTGGGTCAGTGTTTCCTGGTATCGTTGTTCTTTTGTCATTTACTGAGTGCCACTGAAGCCCAGCATCCACAAGCCCCCAAAGCTAGAATGCTGCTGGTGTTTTCCATGTCCTACTGCAGTGATTTGCAACTGTTCATGAATTAGCTAGCAGAGCACCCTGCAGTCCTCATTGTGCTGGTCCCTCTGTAAATGCAGAGAGCGAGAGCTCRGACTAAAAGTGAGCGCTAATACTGGAAATGCAGTTTGTTGCATGCTAGTCTTTACTGGTATCTGTTTCTGCAGAGCTGAGCCTTGCGTGGCCTCTTGTATCTTTAAGTGATAGTTCCTGGTGATGCCAGTACAGATGGGAGTGCTCAGCATGCCTGCCAACCCAACCCCAGGTGTTTGCAGTTGGATTCACGACCTTATCTTCCAGAAGAGGTGGAACTGCTGCCTGTCAAATTCATACGATCGTTTACTTAAAAGTCTGATCAGAATCTCTGTGYTGAAAGAAGCCAAATAAATCTCAGGTGTGCAGTCCACACAGTAGCCTCACTTAGCCTTTTTAACCTTGCAGTACTTGATTTTTCATCCCTAACAATTTCTTTTGACACAGTTGCTTTTAATGGAATCTCATTGRTCTTATATATATGTTTGTGTGCGTGCATTACATATTGAAAAATATAAATATAGCTATGTATATGATATAAAAACTTATACATATGCAATGCCAATCATTTGCATCCTAGCCAGATTGATTTTGTCTGATTTTTACTTTTTTTCCCTTCTAGATAAGGGTAAACMCTAATTGCAGGGAAGAGATGGATTGACCAGTTTCAGTCCAACTGTGTGATGCCTATTGACGCTAATGTTCCTCGTCGGGGAGGAATAGCTGTTTGGAAGGTTGCACTGAAATTTAGAGTTGAGATGGTCGTGTGTGGCCAAGAAATTCTGTGTATCAGGTTCTTGCCAAGCCCATTCAGAATAAGGAGCTGTGGGATGTAAGACATACAGAGAGAATTCAGCTGTAAAATTCTACTGAGTTTCTAAGTGATCAAGTAGTTTCAGAGMCTTAAAATGTGGCTTATTTTGAATGTTTTAATGTGATAGTAGAAGAATTTTCTATGTGTCAGTCTTGTGGCTAAAAATCTAGGTCTCTGCTCCCAAGCATGAGGTACTGGGTAAAACTGTTCTGTGGATTGTAGCACATGCAGAGCATATTTTCATCAGACCTTATTTCAGAAAATAGCTGAACTACTTTATTCGACAGTTCAAAAAAAAAAAAATAAAAGGAATCAACGAACACCAGGAATTAAATTTCCCTCTTGGATAACTTCAGCAGTTACTTTGAGACAAGTATATTTGCAAAGAAAGGCTGGATCTAACTAAAAAATGCTGGATATGCTTAACTAGAGGTATYGCTAATTATGAAGTGTCTGTAAAGATCTTTCTCAGAGTCAAATATGTTTTTTCATTACATGGTGGCTGTTGTGGCTGCTTTGCTCTGTTTTTCTGGTTTCCTCTGTGCACCATCTGCTGCTTCTGGGTCAGTGTGACAGTGCCCCTACRTTCCTGTATGTGTCTTTGGATGTGGTTATCCTTTCTGAGGTGGTTTTAGATGAAACACCCTTTCTCCTAAGAGCTGGACTGCCCACATCCATTCACAGTTCTGCTACCAATTTTCAATAGCCTTAGGCCACCATTCTCAGCCTTAGTTTTCCAGCAACTTATTCCGWGTGCTTGACCTTCTCTTTACTTTTTTGCACTGATGCTGCACAGCTCTTTCCCAGCAACCCAAAATCTTTGTATTTAGTACTTGAGGTGGTTTCTTTCATGGTGTACCTACATCTCCAAAGACAAGTACAAATTAATTAGCTGGATTTTTGTTCTTCTTCATGTCACTCCTGAGGTTTCTTCCCTTCCAGTTGGAAATGGGGGGTATAAGGCTAATTYTATAAAGTGCTGGGATTTCATAGTTACCTCTTATTCCAGAGACTGTTTAACACTTTGCAGGACCTTGAGTCAGGTCTGGATTCAGCCATTAGATTACTGAAAAAGAAAATGGTGAAACTGTCATTTCAGACTCTTCTGAACAAGGTAGTAGAAAATATACCACATGAAGCAATCATATGTTATTATTTAAATGGCCTAAGATTGATCCTATTTTTCTTTAAGCATCTTTGAAATCTTTCTCCTGTGGACTAGGCACAAAAAAATATATTTTGTAGCATACATTTGTTCMTGGCATTGTCATTTGGTCATTTCTKTTCCAAGTGAAAATGATTTTCCTCTTTTTCCCCCCAGCTTCTGAAAAAGAATTGAACTTCTAAGAACTTAATGTACAAACTTCACTTTTACAGCCTACAAAACTGAAATTGCTTTATGGAACTGGAAAAGAAAGATTTTTATTTATGAGCAAACTCAAGCAATTTTACGTAGTCATTTTGGTCTGGTGGAAGCAAGGAACTCACTTCAGATTGCTAGAAGCACCTACTACAGATCCTTTTTCTAACTGATTTTTTTGATGATAGTTTTAAATTCAGAAGTCTGAGTACTCAGATCTCCAAAATTCTGTTATGTGGGGCCTAAAAATAAGTAACTTTTATAAATATTGCAAGAATATTTAGGATATTCACACCAGCTGAGTAGCATGATATGCTATATATTTGATTTCCTTCCTTTATAAAAATAAGAAAACAAAACTTCTCTGGCAATGGCAAATTTCTAGTATCTTGGTGGATTTTCACAAATTATGCATGAATGGCAAGTTTCACAATGTTTTAAATATTCCTGCAACACAACTTGCATTGGCTGTTCTGCCTGCATGAAGTAGCTGATTTTGCAGGAAGATTTACTGGAAAAAAAAAAAATTGGAAATGGATGAGTGGTGTTGGTCAACCAACAGAACATCAAACATCCTGGAAGCTCCTACAGTTACTCCACGCATTGCAAAGATTAGAGGATATTGTGTGCGTTTAGTGTAATTGAATGGCATTTTTTCAGATAATTTRCAATGGATATCTGCAATACATAAACTCTGAGGCCTGATATAAGCACGCTCTGTTACCTGTATAAAGAGCACTTCTATGTGATGATGTCACCTAAAGTACCTGCTGTACTAGGTAAAAGAACAAGGGAGTCTGAAACTAAACAGAGGAAGCAGCCAGGACAGATTGCACGTGCTTGCTCGTTTTAATTTTCCATTCCCTCCTCTCTTTTCATTCAAGATTTTCAGCCTTCAAATACATTTTAAAAATTTATAATGTTTACTCYTTGTACACATTGCAGGCCATTTGATTTTATATCATGCATTTTTATAGTCTTGCTAGAATAAAATGATATTCTCTCTTAAATCCCTTACTGCCTTGGTCTTTCTTAGTCCAAGTTGCGTGGTCATTTGTTATATATGTCATAGGAGGCCCCATATCCTTTGTAGCATTTTCTTTTTCTATTCCCTTTAGAACTTCTCTATGCCTCAAAGATTTTGCTTCTTTATTTCTTAAACAATTCTGCCTTATTTTTTTACTAAATCACCAGGCTACTCAATTCAGTCAGGAACTTTTGTTTTGCTTGTGCTTTGCTATCTCTAGTTCTATAAATCCTTTGTGTAATGATTTGGCAGTTCAGATTTGACAAGATGGGGAAAAAGAGGATATTTTGCTAAAATATCTTTAAAAATGAAAATCATACCGCACAGCTTCACAAGTCTCATCCATGTTTAAGATCTAGCTTTGTATTCTTAATGAAACCATGCTAGGATTGCTGCTCCTCGCATATGTTCCCTAGTGCTGAAGAGCTTTTAATGAAGATGTAGAATATTCTCTAATCTTTATTTCGAGGTTCCACATTAGCTATGTTTCTCCTCAACTCAAATATGAATTATTTYGGCCCTGTGGAGGTATATTGACAGTTTTTAAATGAGTTAAAATCGCTAATCCAGTGTGCTGAATTTCAGAGCACATTGTGTTACCTGTGTCTGTGTGTGCAAGTGTAGGAGACTGCCTGCATGTGCAGGTTTATAACTTCCAGGTTGGAGATCTTTTTTAAGCACTTATTTCCATTATATTATTTTGATGCAATGTCAACTGTTRTTACATCAGTCTTAAGAAATATTCCTTTATTGCCTTATTAACTATAGACCTAGAGTGAGGATGAGATACTGTGCTAGGTGCGATATATGCTTATAATGTTTATTATATGTTTATTATTATATGCTTATAAAGCTAATCATTTTAGACTGTAATTTCTTTGAGAATAAAAGGTCTTCTATAGAAGAGTCTGTATTTAATGCAATATTATCATCCTTGTTTTATGAATTAGATGAACAGAAACATTCGGAGAACCGAATGATTTTCCCAAGGTCAGGAAGGAAGCTAAAAGCTGAAACTGTATCTCCCTAGTTGCAGTTTCAGTGACCTAAATGTACGCTCATCCTTCATGTGAGTGCCCAGCTACAGTTCTGTGCTTCATGGGCTTGAAAATACTTCCCTGTATCAAAATTTTGTGGAGTCTTTTTATTACCTGTTTTTTTTGGGGGGGGGGAGGGGAGGATAAAGGTAAAATGAACGAAAGARGATGAAAAAGATTTTTTTATCAAATGGGAGTGTGGTGGAAGCAGATGGAAATATACCAGTATTTTAGGCTTATTTAATGATGATTTGTAATTCCTTTCTTTGAGAGTTTTGTGAAATTGAGACATAATAAGGAGCGTTGTCAAGAGAAAAAAAAAAATGAATAGTTCTGGAGTTAGAAAGGTGTGATAATGGGTTTCCCTGGTGGTTTGGAATAATGATGGACTTGATCAACTTTTCAGTTGTTAACAGTTAAAGCTCTGATCCCTGAGTTTAGAAAGGCCTGCACTGATTTCTAGGAGGCTTGTTGAGTCTTGAACTAGGAAAGATCCCTTTTAGAAGGGAATCACTTCCTTCAAGTCCCCTAATCATGGGCAAAACCAAAGCATTCCACCCATAAATTGTTTCATGGTAATTTGGTGATGACCAGACCCTTGACTCTCAAAGCAGTAGGGATCTGTGGGTTGTCCTGTGGGATCAAAGTACATGGTGATCAAAAAAGAGCAGGATTTTCAGCCTCTTCACCRTACAGCTTCATTTTGGATTCCTTGTTGGTAAGAAGTCACTCTGCAAACTGTTCCTTTTAATATCTTTTTTTCTTGTTCTAATTAGTTTGGAAATTTAAGAGTCTTGTTACTGCTAATGTGCTCATTTAATCTTTATAATTTATGTTACCCTTTTTTCATATTTTGGAGGCATCAGACAGATTATAGYAATTCATATCAGCAATGTGATCTATGCACCTAAAAAAGTCAACCTTAAAATAATTTACCTCTGTAAAAGATACTGAAAAGTGTAACTGAGATAAGTATTTGATTCTGCTTCAGTTAAATTCAATGGAATAGATTGTTATGCAAATTCACTTGGCCTGACAGTTCAGACATACAGCTAATAGGAGTGGTATGTGAAAAATCTACTTTTTGAGATTTTAAAATGCTTAAAAAAGAACGTRGTAACAGATTTCCTTTTATAGATGGGAAATAGGGGAGTCCAGGACGGAGGCGACTTGCTGCTGAAGTCGCCCAGGAAGCCACTGGTCCTGCTGGGAGCGGACACAGACCGAGGSTCCCAAACCTCGGCTCTTCTCTGGCAGTGACAGCAAGGCAACTGCAGCCAAAACTTGTACCTCCCATTCTTATCTATGTAGTGCTATGAGTGCAGCAGGTAACTATATCTAGCGAATGGAATACATATATACATTATATATTGAGGATTTAGAATATGGAATTAGCCATGCATATATTATAAAATTATAGATATTTTGTGAGTTATATGAGTGTGTATATATATGAGTATATCTTTATGTGAATTTTGAATTTATAAAGCAATCAACTGAAAAACTTTAAGGATGTGCAGATACGTTTGTGTTTTACCTGAAAAGTTCCTCTTTAATAGTTTAAAGCTATTTTTTAGGGAGTGTCTGAGCATCCTTTATATATTAACAGAGCTCTGTTATGTCAAAACTCTTAATAAAGTCTGGGGGCTCTTTGTTAGGTTGTATAGCTAGGTTTTAGGTGTCATAGGAACAGTATCAAACTTCAACTTCCATTAAATTAGAGGAGCTGTAAGTGCAGTGTAAGTTAAATTAGTAGGCAAGAAAATAAGGTTTCATCATAAATCAAGAGAAATTTGAGGTGAAACAAAACAAGTGTACAAGCAGAATCTTGTAGTTAAGTCATGTTCAAAAATATGAGAAAGCATCAAAGTGAGTAATTGTTTCCTCTTGTGAGTTTTTTCCACATTAACAGAACACTTGTAATATTGATGCATCTTACCAGTCATCTGGAATGCTTCTTACTGGTGGAGTAAACAATTACTTTAATATTTTTGAAGGTTTCTCTACGTTGTAAGGAGCATCATGGGAGCTTATTAAATTCATTACAATACAGAAGAAATTTTAACAGCCATTCTAAGAGGRTTTTTTCCTCCAAAACAACTTTTGTTGTATTGAAAGGAAAAAGAATTAGGGAGTGAGCACTGGAAAGAGGCTCATGCTAGATGAAATGAGGAGGAAAAAAAGTAGCTACTATTACTGCTTATAGTTATGAAATCTTTTGGGAAGCTTTGAGTTTAGGGAATCAGTGTGTTTTTACTCTTAGAGCTGCATTTTTCAGATCATATAAAGAAATATCTAGCAAGAGATAAAGCACTAGCAAATAAAATTGTGGTAAAAAGATGCAGCTTTCAGGTGTCTCAGCTAAGGAAATGTTAGGGTGTCTGGAGCATCAAATCAATCCAGTTATATACAAACAAAATATATGCCTTAAGGAACTGTGTAACTCCTGTGTAACTTGTCTGAAGTTGATGCCTCTTGTCTTCAGATACTGGCAATATGAAAAGCTSTACTGGTCCAAAGTATCCTTCTCTTTAGCAATTGGGGTTTGATATGAATCTGAATCAGCTGGGTGCTTAAGTGTCTTTGAAATGTAAGAGGTAATATTCAAAAGGATCTCCTGGAATTAGTGAGAAGCCAGAGTCCATGATGATGCATGTGAGTTTAGTCTGAGGGACAGGCAGGATGTTGTGTCTATCTGCACTGGTGGGTGGTGATGGGACTCACTTGAGAACTTCTTGGACTTTGCCCATCTCCTTGGGATGCCAGAAAAACAGAGTGCTTGGAAGTGGAGCAGAGAAGCAGATCTGTGAAACATCAGCCTGAAGGTGGTTTCCAAGCTTGAGGTTTTGGATGGGAGTGTCCAAGGAGGTGGTGAACCAGGAGCACAAATGATGATCAACCTTGTGGAACCACATAGGAAGTTGGAAGAGTGATTAAAAAAGTTTGTTTATAAAGAGATGAAGAGAACAAAGTAATGTGTGGTTGTTATAGAATCACAGGAAGACAAAATTTCAAGCGAAAAGTTAGTCAAAGGGGCTGTTCACAAATCAAGCAATAGTAGGGTGGAGTTTTAGAGACCACCCTGAGACTAAACTAATGCTGTCTGAATGCTGAATAGTCTAATTTGAAATGCAAACAACAATCAGCAAACAATAAATTCAACAAACTTAGAATGAAAAATAATCATTAAAAAATGGAGAACAAGCAAAAAAGAAGTTCTCACAAATTTGTAGTGATAGGGAAGGTCCCTTGAAGGGTGTTTTCAGGGAGGAAAAAAAAAAAGGAAGAAATTGCAGACAGTGTATAACAGAAGCTAGACTGGGCAAACAGATGAGTTAGGGAAGAAGACTAACAAAGTTCTGCAGCTCTGGTGTGGAAGGAGGAGAGACTTGTGGCTTTCCCTGCAATTTAAGATGTGGTCTCAGCAGAGTTGTAAGAAGTCTTCATTTTCCTCGCTCCTTCTGTCTGTCAAGGTCCATTTTATCAAAGGTGCTTGTAAGGTGTGTAGGTGAGAAGTATGGTTAAAGCAAAGAGGGATCAAGGCAATATACTGAATATAGAGTAACAAGAATAATAGAGGTGAGAAATTTAATGGGATGATTCTGTGAACTTATGGGCTAACGGTGTTGGAACTCCTGTGTTAAAAACACGTACTAAAAAGAAAGGCTGAAGTGTCATAGAGCACGGGAGGAGTGTGAGCTGTTATTAGTGAAGCAATGTGGGCGCTTCCAGGATGTAGTTTGTTGGGTTTAAATAAAATCTGTATTGTAGGAGGGCAGCAGAAAAAGGTGCCCAGAGCTGCCTGTCTTTCTTACTAGAAGCCTGGGCAACTAATAGAGTTTAGGTACCTCACTTGTAGATGGGTGAATCCTTCCAAGATGCAAATGTGTCACTGGTGTGTTTTAACCATGAAAAGGGCATCTATAATCTATAGGAGATATGTGGTAAGCCACAGAGCTAGAAGTGCACAAATACCATGATGATTCCCTCATACTGAGGCTCATTCAGTTGAATTACCTGAAATATCTTGTCTAAGTCTATATGATTCTAAACTGCTTAAAATAGAGTTAGTCTGGAACAACATCACAGAGAAAATGGAGTGCCCATCATAAAAAGGTAAAGTAAATAAGGCAGGGCTATTTAGTAGAGTGAAATGGGGAGGAAGGGGACTTATGATTACATCTGGAGAGGGAAAAAAAAATAGAAGTAATAGCCCTGTTGGCTACAGAATAAATGGTAGAAACTGCACCATTAAAATGGGCACCATAAATGAACCATAAAAACAAGTTAGACAAGAATTGTAAGCAAGACAGTTTTCTAATGTACAATGGAGTTCAGCAATCCTTCTAGCAGCAGTACTAAGATATTAAGATAGAGGTTTATCAGTTTATAAAGATCACATATCATGCTTACCTGTGATAGCAGGGGTAGGGTTTTGATGCTCTGCTCTTCTTAGTTCATCCCTAAATTCTGAGTTGCTAGTGTGACTCTTAAAGCAGGTGTGAAAGGTGGAAGGGGCTGTGGCTCAAGCACCCTCCTAACTGCTTTTTGGGTCTGGATGTCCAGGGCTTCTAGTCCTTGTGAAGAATTCTCAAAAATTGTACTCGATTAGAATTTTATTTTCTTTTTTTTTTTCCTTCATGTGAGGSGATATGAAGCAGACTAAGATCTGGCCTGTTGCACCTAACTAGAAAGGAAATCATTGTCATCCAGTCATCCTTTACACGATTGTGTTGAGTCATTGTTCAAGTGATATATTCCCAAATGCCAGTAGCACTAATGTGGATATTGAATTCTGAATAGATTTTTATGACATGTATATCAGAAAGTATTTCTACTGACTGCAATTTGATGAAAAGCATTCAGTGCCCAAAATAACTGTTGATAGGAGATGTTGTTGCTGGCATAGGTATTAGAAGAATATATTCCACTGTGAGATTTAAATAGCAATGATTGTCCCCCAAAATAAATCTTCTGAACTGGAAAATAYGCTTTGGAAAGCTGTAAAATTCTTTGGAAAATTGTAATATAATCATTGATTTTGACTATATAGAATTTTGAGGCATTTATGAGTAGATTTAYGAATCTGGGATGCATACTTAGAACAAAGCCCTGTTGATAAAAACCTCTGCACTATTTCTTTGCCTGCAGTAGGGCATAGCACAAATTGAGAGATGCCTTCACAGTAAGACAATTTGTTCTTTTGATTTCTCTTCTGATTCTCCTCAAGCATGAAGCATTAGCACCTTCATTTAGATCCTCTAAGTATGAGCAGAAAAGAGATGAATTCAGAGGGGTCCTGTGAAAGAAGGAGTCATGTAGGGGAGAGGTGATTTCATTATTTGTCATCCTTTTGGCTCTCTGGACAGAAAACACTAGCATTCCTGAAGGACAAGCTCTTCTAGTGGAAACTGGTGTAAAAATGACACGATATAGTAATTACCAATGATGGAACAGAATTGTTAAGCATTAATAGAAGTTTCTGTTTGTAAATGATGATAAGGGTTCTGGGTTGACTTGTTGCTTACTAGCTGTGCACCTCAGTTATCTGTCTGTGAAATGGGGCTCTCATACATTTCTCCTAAGCACTGTTTAGTGGGATTCTTGAGTAATGTGCTATAAAAATGCAAATTTCTATTTTGTTCAGTTATGGATTTAAAATCCCTGAAAGCAGTTATAAAGAGAGCCATTTTAATTTCACTTTGACTTTTAATTCAGAGCAAAATAGTCATTCATAGGGTGGCTGTATATGAGGTGTGTTAAGTTCCCTTTATAGTCTGCATAATTCATTTCCAGAATAGCAGAGTCAACCATTTATAACAGCCTTTAAAGTTCTTAGTAATAAGCCAGAAAGCCAGTCTTCAGAAAGGTCAAGAAGGCCAAAACATGCTCTTTCTCTGAGAAGCAGTTGCTTTCACTAAATCTCTTTCTATTTGTAATTTATTGTTTGCACTCCTTGTGCCTCCACAATTCCAAGGCTTATCATATGCCCAGAATAAGTTGTTCTTAAGTTCCCAGCCCAAATGCCAGCTGTGTTCTTTATATTCCTGCAAAGCGAAGAGAATTAACCAATGCAAATTCCATGCTGCAGCATCGGGAAGCACTTGAGCATTGGGGCAGCTCTGCTCCCAAGTGAGAAGAGGAACCAAACGCTCCATAAGGGCCTTGCCAGATTGAGGTTAAGCCAAGTGAGCAATGGTTGCCATAAGGGGCAGCTTCTGCAGTGCTTGAGACCCCTAAATTGCACCTGGACCGTAGCAGTTTAACTAGAAAGTAGGGTCCTGTATGTGCAAATTGGGTCTCTGTTATTTGTGGGCATTCTTGTTCTGTGCCACTTTGGAACACTTCCCATAGCAAATAATTAAGCCAGGCTGTTGGTTCCTTAGAAGTAAAAAGGAATTGTTGCGTTTAGGAAAACTCAGCCTGCGTAACTGCTGTGAAGTACTTTGAAATAATAAGAGTTGGGGTTATCTGATCACACAAATGATTTTTTTCTATAAAGATAAATCAGTGATAGACAGTCACTTATGTAACGTTGCTCCATGTCAGATACTGAGCTTGATGGATCTGGGGCCCAGCATGTCCCATGCTGTTTCCAATTGCAAAGCTGAAATCTACTGTCACGCACAATTTTAAGAAAACATATAGCTGGATCAATATGGTGCTATATTGCTATACTGTAGACAATAGCACAATGGAGTTCTGTTTGTCATGTGTTTTATTAGATTTTATATTTAGCTAACACATTGACAGTATATAAGAAATGATAGCAAGGTAATACTGTGGAGATAATATTTTTTATTAGTATAAATACATACATTCAATCAGGCATAATAGTTTCATTTACTAGAGAGACTAAGACTTATTACTTTATTTTTTTGGTCATTTAAGTAAATAATACTCTGTGTGGCTCAATCTTCTACAAAACACTTTTCATTTTAGCAGTTCATAAATGTACTAAGTGTACTTCTGTATTTAAATAACATTAAAATAGTCACGTAAATTGAAGTCAGAGCAGCATGAAACAGAGTTTGTCAAGATAAATTTAAATTTCTTAATATTGATTTTTTTCGTCCCAATTTAAACACTGAGCATATTTTTATATTTCAGAATTTCCAGCAAGACTTAAATTTTAAATACAAAATTACAGGAATAGGAAATATAGTCTGACTATAATTTTCTTGCACCTCTCCTTATGCAAACAGCTACACTAACTGTGAAACTTTATGATTTTATCAGAGCACATTTAAGCACTGAGACGCAACGGGTGGTGGTGTTACGGTAAGATAATCACCCCCCGAGGTGTCCTGAGACACAGTGTAGCTGATTACCTCTAATCCTGTTGGGATGTAATTATTTCATGATGACGATATTCTTTGAGTTGCCTTGTTGCTCTTATCAGATTTCTTTTGCTTTATATCTAAACACATTAAACAATGACTTTGTCAACTTTGAGGTCCATTGAGATTAATCTATCTTTTCAGTGTTTAATTGGCAGTTGGAAGATATCTTCGAGCCTGTTTTCAGTTTCCTCTTAAGATTACAGAAAAATGCAGAAAGAACACCTGAAGGTCTGCCCCATCCAAATGAAACAACAGCAGAATAAGTTATTTCTCTAATTTTAATTCACTGAAAAGTTGCTAGTTAGGAGATAGCTAGCAAGAACCTCAAACTGAGTGGGTCTGCACTGCAGTTGCATTGCTGCTTTTAACCTCCTGTTTTCAGTGCCTATGTGTGTGAGTCCTGTGTGTGGCTAGGTAGATYACTGGGAAAGGCAGCAAGGACTTGTTGATGGGTGTCAACAGAAAAAGAAGATGCAGTTCCGTGCAGGGCACTTTATCTTGCTTCTGTGGTGGTGCAGTTTGAGCTACTGGCRTAGGCAGCGAGGGCTTACAAGGCAGCTGGAGGAGAGCTAGCTGTGCGCCTCGCATGCAAGGCAGACGTGCCATCTGTTCGTGTTTTTGCAATCACTTGATGGATGTTCAGGCATCTGTATTTTCTTGATAAAGGTCTAAGGTATTCAAGCGTTTCTGCTTTCCTTGAGATCCATATCCCAGTTTATCCTGGTGACATGCAGAAAGTACATGACAATGGGAAAACTCTGCAGTCTAAAAGGCTGAAGTTTGGTTCTGCAGTGTTTATACTTTCTGGCTCACGAAGTCTGATCTGATTTCGGTGGTTTAACTGGTTACCTGAAGTGAAACTGCTCAAACGGAAGGTACTTAGAGGCCAGTGACCTACTTTTTAATTGTGAGAAGTGACACTTAATAGAAATTCAGAGTAAATCTTTAATTTCTCTTGCTATCTTCAGTCTTTGTCTGCCATCAAATCTAAAGTAAAATAGTTGATATCGAAATAGTTGATGTTATAACTGATTTACGTGGTCAGCAGGTCTGTCTAGACAGTAGAGCATAAGCCACAGCACATTTCACAGACCAGTCCTCTTCCTTATCCACCCTGAAGACTTGTAAGAGCCTGACTCAAGGACAAGTGCCTGAATTCTTGAACACAGAAACCAGGACATGGGAAAAGGAGAACTCGAACAACAACACAGAGCTGAAGTTGGAAGCATCCTTGTCTTAAACATCTCACGTAAAGCCACATCAACTCTGAAGCCTTTCTTGACTCTTCATAAAATAGAAAAAYAGATTTAGGAGTTAAATTGAGCTGAATTTTTACATTTGGGCATAAGAGACTGAGAAGAACTAAGATTTTGTCAATGAATGTAGGTCTATWGTTAAGTCATCTCATTTTCTGGAGATGGAGAATTATTCTGCTAAATCATTTGAGCCCTGTTATCATAATCAAGGATAAAGAGTTGAAGTGTCCCTTTGGGGCAGAAGAGATTATAGAMTGGAACAGAAAGATCCGGAAGAAAAGCTCCAAGCTAGAAACATTTTTGRGGGAAAAGCTTCAAGTAACACTCACTGCATAGGATTATGAAGGAAAGACTCCAGGAAACTGGTGAAGTTGGACCAGTCTTTATAAACCACGGCCAAAGCAGACTAGTGTCTCTGTGCTGTGTGGCAAAAACTCCAATGGTTTAATTATAAATTGTGTGTGGATGCTGGGTGTTAGGAGTGGTGGTAAGAAAGAAAAAAGGAAAAGCAAAATGTGATGCTTTCTGGACTGCTGCCCATTCCACAAATCACATTCTCCTGCAGGCTTTCTCTGCAAAACATCTTATTTTCTAGTGAATGATGTACTCAAAGAGGAGTTGCATTCATTTATTTTCTAAAGTAGGGCTTGTTTGTACTCTACTTGGCATAGATTTCTGTCTCATTTTACTAATGCACGCTCAGTCCTAATTTAATAATCTGATCTGGATTACTCCGTGCTAATAGAGYTGTTATCTATCGTAGATGAGTTGTTCTCAGTGAAGGTGATGATTTCCAAAGGGAATTTCAGAGTATGTATGTGAATAATAAATTAAGATACGGACAACACATTTTCAGTAATGAGGAGGTAAAATGATAATTGAGTGACTCAAAACTGCTGTGATTTAAAGTAGATTTTAATTGAGAGAGATTTGCAAGGTACATGACCATCATGTAAGTTAACAGTGTTGAACTAAGAGGACAGAATAATTTTCAAAATGATTTTTGCAAAGGAGAAGATATGAGCTTCAGTGAATTATAACCAAAAATCTATTTGATACAGTTTAATTCTAACTGTCTGAATTCTCTTTGGAGTTTAATGTTAGTCTTAATTCTTGCCTGCAACTTTTACAAAAAAAAATTGTTGAACTTAACAAACGTATCATTGCAGGTGGTTCTTAAGCTATATGCGAGCCTTTGTGAATAAAAGAAATTTTCACAATAAAAACAAGTTTAAATTATTCAAAAGTACCTACATCTAGTCCATCACAACCCTGTTCAAAAAAATCAGACTTCTGCAAATGAAAATGTTGACTTTTTGTTTTGGAGAYGGATTTTAGTTTGTATCAGTAAGGTAGCAGGTCTTTAATAACTAAAGCTAGGACAGCTTTGATCTGCTAAAGTTCTTTTGCAAGTCCTGTGACCTTGATTTAATATTTGAGGTTTGCTGACTTACTGAAGGAATAGACTGGCTGAGTTTGAAGGATGCAATAGCAAACATTTGAGTAATGCATACAAAATGTTTAATGAGAAAATTCCATTGGAAGTTTTAAGTTATAATAAGTCACTGCATGACATGTCACTGACCGTCTTGAAAGGAGGAAGGAGGTTTTTTTTGCAGAAGTACAAGCTTGTATTTTTAATGGAGGAGATGGACTGTGATCCAAAGGAGTAACACAAAGATGGRCAGTCCTCTTGGTGGACTCTAGCACTCGGGAAAGTGGATGAACATTCTGCAAGATGCAGAAAGTGAGCAGAGGAATTGTGTGCAAGGAACAAAGTGAAGGAAAACTGGGCAAGAATACTCCAAACACCACCACAGAGGCACCCTGTCAGTAGGGATCTGCCCAGGTGTGAACTGCATTTTGCTAAGCCYGGTTCTAGACCCTAGGCAGGTTGCTGAAGAAATTGCCCATCCTGATAACTTCCTCAAAATCCTTTGTGTCCCTTCAGTAGGAGAGGAAAGACGACAGAAAGGGCTGCAAGTGAACACAGTTTTGTCAGAACCTGCTACTTCAGTTTTTGGTTGAGTTTTATATTATTAACGGGGACTTAGCAGATCTTGCATTAGTTTTCCTATTTAAAGTTGCATGTGTGTTTTGATGAGATAGTGAATAATGGAAAGACAAGAGGACAAGCCAGACAAAAAAAAATTGCTTATGAGAACAATTTGTCATAATACATCAGCTGTAGTTTGCTGCTGCCATGGGCAAGGATAGGGGCCTGCTTTGGAAACCAGTATGTCTGAAAAGGGATCACTGTGGATATAATGCCTCACTATGAACAATAATGTACAATAATATGATGAAAAAGGGTAAATGCAGTGCTGTGTTAAATAGAATTGATATAGTATAAAAAACACCTTGCCACCATCCAGATTATTTACTAGTACAACTCTCCAGCATGAATGTTGCAAGCAAAAGTTGATGAAATGTTTTGGGTGACAATGTGAAATGAAGGACAATTAAATGTTTTGGTAGGGAGGTAGTAGTGGTAGAGCAGGGTGGTAAGGCTTTATCTGCTTGCCCATCTTTGTGGTAACTAGGGAAATCTCAATTCCTGGGAAATTTCAGAAAACTCCAGCCCTCCTACTGCCTATGTGGGTCATGAAACAAGGCCTTGAGAGCTGGCTGTAGAAAGCAGACCGAAACCACCAAAAACATAGGAGAGTATTCACAGTCTATCTGTATTTTTAAAATGCTGAAAAGAGGTTGTMTTTATTGCAAATAAAGAGGAAAAGAAAGCGCAAGTCACTTGCCAAGAAAAAAATTTCATTATTTTTCAGAAATTATGAACACAAACATTTAAATGAACAAGATTAAGGGTTATTCTTTCTGCTTGGCCTCAGCCCTGGAATCTGGGATTTTACTGGAGATTCCAGTACTTTCTTTTTAAGTTAAAACTTCATCATACTGAAAGGTTCTGTTTTCTAATAGTTATTTAAGATGGAGAAATCCAACCTAAAACTTGCACTTGGCAGACTAAAATCCTTTATATTTTCATTTAAAAATGCAATTTTGCTTTAAAAAATAACAAAAACTTTAATACTGTTAGGAAAATTGCCTGCTCTTAATCTGACAGTGTGAGCTAAAGCTTGGGATAAAAAATGCACAAGACATGTCTGAAAYTGTGGATTTCTATCAAGTTATTTTAATATCTTTTAGCCAACCTTCCTTTATCTAATTGATAAAGCTCTATGCAGTAGTGCGTGTTCTGATGAAGAAGGATTTTCTTTACAGACTTGACCAGTGAASTTTGAATGTAGATCTTGAAGAGGAGCCCTCAACCATTTAGGCAGTTTACCCATGTCTGTTAATGGGGGACGGAAAGCATAGGGACTCCGTCGGCTTCCTTGGGATAGGGGTGTCCTGTTGGCCTTGGTGTCAGCTGCTGAAGCCCCTCCAAGATGAAGGGCACTGTTCAAGCTCATACTGAAGTGGTGTGTGGCATAACTGAACTGTTGAGGTGAGGATAACTGAGAGTTTGGTAACTGAAATGTGAGTCATGAGGAGTCCATATTCATTGCACGGGATTCTTATCCAGGAGCCCCTTCAGCTTTAAGCTGCTTGGTTGCTTGGGAGACTCGTTTTAGTTTTTTAATAAATATCATCTGGGCTTGTCTGCCTCTCCTTAGTTTTTTCCTTTATTCTCAAAACAAAAAKGGGAGTGTACCTTCCTTGAAAATGTTTTTCCCTTCCCAGTTTCTAACACCCACTAATTCTTTTCAAGATATTTTTTTACCCTTCTAGCTCCCCAAACTCCTCATTGTCTTCGCTCTTTCGTATCTTTGCCGATGCTATTTTCACACTTCATTTTTTACTCTTTTATTCTTCTTTATTTTTTTCCTCCTTGGGCTCCTGACATCTTTTCCGTAACTCCTTCCTTGGCTGTTTCTCATAAGACCAGCAGTCAGGCTCCTTAATCAGCTGTGACGCGCCGGGCTCACTCGCTGTCAGGTACAGGGCGAGCTGCAAGCCTGCCTCGTGCTGGGCAGGCACAGGGGTCTGCAACAAAGATCGATAGACCGCTCACAAGGAGCTCTGCAATCCCCCCTGGGCCCCGTCCTGGGACTGAGATGATGTTTAAGGAACTGTAGAAAATAAATGAGATTCTTTTCATTAGCCTCGGAAGACCGCGGCGGTGAAACTTGCTTTATATCAAATACAATCAGGACCAGATCCTGAAGCCGAGTAAATTCAAGTGCTGTTCTGTTGAGTGGAAAAAAGACACATGATTTATTCCAGCTGAAGATGTAGCCCTCTTCTTCCCTCAGTCCTGGCTGGTTTTTTTTCCTAGGCACCTGCTGATGCCTGTGTTTTATTATTTAAAAGAAAGAGATCACTGGTAGCAAAAGTATTCACTACTGAAATGAAAATTAAGCACCTATAAAGCTGGTGTAAGAAAAATGAGCAGGAGGGCAAAAATGCTGCTAAAAGTATGGTATGGCAGGGCAAAGCGGGGACAGTGAAGAAATGAGCATCTGTACCTGGAACAGTAACTGTAAAAGCCTTTCTAGTCCCCCCTATTTGGTACAGCGTGTTGCTACATTTCTTTAGCACATAAGAGAACAAAAATATTTTGTTGCTTTTCCATCTTGGAATGTGTGAACTTCATGAACTTCAGCAAAGTGAAGATCTGAACTCGCTGTATAGGCAGAAATGAATCTAATTCCATTCGGTTTGGTTGTCTTTCCCTGCGTGTTTTTGCTCACTGCCCTGTACTCTCTTGCATTTGCTTCTTATTCCTAAGATTTCTTAGTAGTATTTCTCTGCATTCAATTACTGTTATTCTTTTGGAGGATTTCTTAGAGAATATATTCAGTTATGTCCCTTTCTTTACTGTATTATAGCTATATTTGTTGTAATTTCGTATGTTTACAGCAGTATAATTCATATCAGAATCAAATGTGAGAAGTGGTGGGTTTACACACATACAGATTATATAGTGWTTTCTGAAAATCTGTTGCTTATGACACAAATATTGTTTATCTTGAATAAAATTTCCACAGATCACATTGACTCCAGTACATGTAAACTGGTGGGCGRCTGCATATGTCACTGAGCCTAAATATCTAGGTGTATCTATAAGCAAGAAAAGGAGGTGGGAAGGGAACAAGTCAGAAGGTCAAATAAATGCATTAGAGACCCCGAGACTGAAATGGGATCTTTTGCTTTTAGGCATCACCCAGTTTCTTCTACACGAAAAGGGCATATTCAAATCCTCTCGTGTGTGTGGTGTTCTTAGGTGAATTCCTTGGATAATTTCTGTTGATTTTTTTATTTTTTTTTCTGCTTATGATATTTGCACATTATTTCTTGATGAAAATGTTACTGGACAACTGCTTAAGATATCTGTGTAGATTAGACAGATGTAGGTACAATTTAGAAACTCAAGCAAAACCCACCAGATTTGAACTCTGATGGGTGTATGTGTACGGGTGCATCAGTATGGTCATCGGCAAGGGAGCAAACAGGCACCCTGTGCACCTTTCATTTTTGGTATGGTGATGTTTCCTGAAGGAGAAAGGGGAGAAATGAGGGCAGATTATGGGTCTTTTGCCCATGGAGTTGCCATGCAGAGAACTGTTGTGATCAGAGGTGTGTATAAAGAGCTGCCTCAAAGTTGGGATTCTTTTATTGCTTTGGATTTTCTGGAGTAAAGGACCTTATGTCCCAATTGAAATTATCCATGACAATTCTAAAAATGGCTTCTTTGAATACATGCCTTGGGAATGGGGGCAGGTGCAGGTATGCTAGTTGACAATATATATTTTGTTGCCTTTTGCAATAATGATAGCTGAAAATGTCACTGCCATTACATGGCACATTTTATGCTATTTGTGTAGTGCCCTTAAGCATCCTGTACTGCTAAACAGAACTGCAAATTACTGGACCTGGGTAATCTTCCCTGAGCAGCTTGATATTTCTGTTTTTAATTGTCAAACCAATTACTGGAGCTTTCAATGAGAGATGCTAATATTGTTTTGCACTTAGCCGGGAAAAAAAATGTTAAAAATCTTCTAGGAAATTATATTTTGAAATATCAGAATCTAAAAATACATATTTAAAAGTCAGAGAGAGAAATGTCAAAATATTGTTATTGTTTGGGAAGTATTGTGTAGTTTAATCATGACAGAGAATTTATATTGCTACAGAAATGCTTTATTCGTTTCTTGAAACCGCACCTAAYGTAGGGGATATAAACTGATAGAGGAATATGTTGAAGGCACTTGTAAAAGCTTTGGTAAATTTAAGAGACTGTGCTGAAAATCATTCTAGAGTTCTTATAAACAGGGTCAATGTAGGTTTATGTAGTGTCAATGTGTTCTCTTTTATACTGAACTTTGAAGTCTTTTAGAGCAAATTCCCTCACTCTTCAGCTCCAATTCTCAAGGATTCTCTTTAAAGTCTGCAAAGATCCACTGCAAAAGTGAGGGTTTACACTGATTGCAGAGAAGGGCCTCAGAGAGAGGCCTAACCGCTCCGAAGGCCTGTGGGGACGTGGGATGGCGCTTGCTTTGGGAACATGTGCCAGTTGTTGAAAGTAGAGCTGCTTCCTCTCCCAATGGGGCTTTATTGACTTCAGAGCCCACTATGCATGTGGGTGCACTTGTAAACTCATAGGTGTATTTTGTTTTCTCTTAGTTATGACGAAGTTCACGTTAACTTGGTACATTGGATAAGGAGAAGGTAAAAGAATGGGTAGAAGGGGTCTCGAATGAAGCACACACACGAGGCTTAGACTCTTGCAAATAAACTTCAGAACAGAAGGAGGTTTAACTGATCCCAGATACTTTGGTGATGGATTTTGACCACTTTTGCAGCGTTAATGGTAGGATGTTGTGCTTTTTTATGCCCTTGTGGTGGAATGTATTTAAGAGAATGATATAAATGTAGCTGGAGAACGTATCATTGAACATTATTTTTAGTCTCATAGGAATCTAGATGTTTAAGAACAGCTTGCAAACTGGTTAGTCTAAAATCCCTTAACATGAATAGTTTTTGTATTAAAAATGAAAACTGCCAGCTGCAAAAGATATTGCTGTGGAAACCCACCAGGACCGGTTTGCTGCATCTTCACAGAAATACTTSTGGGGTCAGACCCACTTTAAATAGCGTCCTGTGAAAATATTTGTGAGCAACAGAAGCTGTATAATAAAACTTCAGCAACATGTTTTTAATAATGTGTTCTGCTAAGAGAACTATTTCCATTAAGTGCTTGAATTAACAGAACTGAACAACCAACTGCAACACGGCAGAGGCAACAAGACTAAGATTCTTTTTGCAGGGTCCCAGCTGGGCTAGGTTTGAGGAAAGGCGGGGCTCCAAATACRTCTTTGATGCAACCTTTCACTGGGGCAGTTGCACCAGGAAGGAGTTTCACCCAACGTGTTAAAACAATCATATCCTGAGTCCCACGAGCCCTCGGCATGAGGAACGGCAGCAGGGGCTGCACGCTCGGGTATTTTGCAGTTCCAGTCCTGCATCCTGCCCTCTGCCTCTCGGCACCTGCAGTCCCGCACTCGGCTTTGYGGGAGGATCTTCATGGGCCTTTCCTCCAGCGAGAGGTGTTCGATAACAGCGAGAGTGCAACTGAGAGACTGTCGTGGTGCCTGGCTCTCCATTTGCCGCTTGCTCTTCTGCCGAACAGCAGACATKAATTTGCAGGCAGTGGTGGTAGGGGTGGCGTTTCCTTCGCTTTCTGTTTTCCCTCTAAAATGTTTTGACCTTTTCCTACTTTCAAAACGTTAAGCAAGTCTTTAACTAGAAGCCTTCTTTTTATTCATTATTTCAGATTTCAAAAGGGTGGTTGCAGTCTCTAAAACTGGTGCTCTGATATCTGGAAGGACTAACAGTCAGGATCCCATTTTGCTCCTTGCTCCTTTTTCTTCTCTTTTGTGTTTTTTTCTTACATTCTTCCTTTTCTCTGAAAGCAAATAACATGCTTTTTCCAACTAATATTTTGCTTCTAGTTGAGGTACACAATGTGTCAGATCATTGTATTCCATCAGAGAATAATGCTTTATTTAGCTATAGATTGCAAAGGAAAGCTTTCTTCCTAGCACATTTCCYATGGAGATAAATGCCCTACTGAACAGTATTATAAGTCCATGTATTTACTTCTGCAGATGCCTTAGAATTTATGTATCRGCTTTTAAAAACAGGTCTCTAGTAAGACTGCAAATCTTTCAGAGACTCACATATTTCATYAAATGATATTTTCTTAATTTTTATGTTTGTATTCCTGTCTCTGAGCTGTCTTTTTTAAGTGTCCTCATATTTCCCCTGTCACATACCTTTTAGTTAAGTGTGTCCTCACTATTGCTCACTGRCCTACGGCAATATCTGCCCTCCCAGTTCTTGCTCTTCAGCTTTTGCTTGCCTAGATCAGCAGGGCACAGTGCTAATTCCTTGCTCCCCCATTCAAAGTGCTCCTTTTGCCTCTCAGAAACACCTGAAACCACATCTGATAATTTTTTGTATCTTTTTTTAATCTTGGAAATTGTCATGAAATGGGTTAATTGTCATTAAGCCTCAGTGAAGATTAGGATGCTGTGGCATGAGGTGGCTTATACTTGCACTGGATATGATCCATCCCTCCAGAAATTCCTACACCCTTGTCTTGTGATATGGCTACTAAGAGTCTTGGTCTTCRTAGTGCATGTGATAAAAGCACCATCTTTATGACTTTTCTCCATATTCATTACTATCAAGTCCCATGAGTTTGAAATTTATGCAACTATTTATATAACTATAGCCMMAAAAAMAAAAAAAGAGATCTTACATACTTTTCATTTTCTTTACCTCTTTCTTTAGCTCGAGCAAAGCCAGTTTGAGTTCCTCTGGGTATGCAGCTTTATATATATATCAAAGGATCAAGGTTTAAATGCCATAACGTTTTGGGTCTCCTTRTCCAATACTAAAATGCTAAAAAGACCCTGGCAAAACCATATGGTTTTGAATCACCATATGGTTCAGAAAACTACAAAGTCTGGTCTGACAAGAGAAATGGAGCTGTCATCATAAACTATTAAGATCAAAGGTACTTGTGCCTTAATATATTTATATAAAACATATCTTTGCACTGTCATAAAAAACAAGCCTGTGTTCAATTCAGWTTTCTATGGGAAATGTCTGAATGACAAACTTGCATGAAATTTGTGAATGACCGCTCAAAAATGCTGCAGAAATGGCAGCTTTGCCCCGCACGGGCAGGCTGGGACGTGCAGCCAGGCTCTGCAGGATCTGTGCTCCTGCTTAAGCAACAAAGGCCGGGATTCTACATCAGGCCAGCAATATGTGCAGCCCATGTTAATTAGACCAAAAGCCTGTTTATTGATGAAATGAACTTCGTCTTGCCTGGGTTCCCTACCTCTGGAAAATCCTCTTTATTGAATAGTCATTCACAGAGCAATTTAGGCGCGAGCTGCTTTCCTTGCTCATGGTCCTGAGGAGCCTGACACACAGAGAGGGAGGGGACAATTTGTGGATGCTGCTGCCTCCCTTCTTCCAGCCGTGCCAAAGATGTGGAYCCAACACCAGAACACACTTTTGGGAGGGTTACAAAATAGAGTAAGAACAAACTGGGGTTTTATATGTTGGTTTTATCAACATGTCTGCAAGTCCATAAGAATTATGTAAAATATTCTTGATAATTGGGCAACACCTGCATTTACAAATATCATCAGAGATATAAAGTAAATATATCCACAGACAGAGGAGACAGAGGCATAGACAGAGGAGAAACTAGCTTTTCCTCTGCATAATGCACTTCCAATTATACTTTTGATAAAATACTAGCAGACAATAATTCATAGATAATATTCTGCAATATTTAACAATCGGATACATCTGCATAATTACAAATTCAGRAGGCAGTAAAAATCATTAGAGAAATAGCTGGGCAAATGTAACAGATCTTTTTTTAACTGTGAACGTCATCTTGAATGTGCAGATGAATTCGCTTTGACAGCACTTTGCCTTCTTAGAGGGTTTCTTTTTCCTGAAAACATCTGAGCAACTGAGTTTTGGTATAGTTAGAACAAACATAGAAATAAACCTACTGCAGAAAATGAGAATGTTTAAATCAGCATGGATATGTTTTAGATAAGAGGGAAGCTTGTTCAATGGCACAAAACCCATTGCCTCTACTGAAGCACAGTCATTAAAATGAGCTAGATGTGGCTCCTAGCACATATTTTGCAGCTTGTGTTTAAAGGGATATCCAGGAATATTCAGGAATATATTCAATTTATGGATTTCATTCAGAATCTGAGCTTTGCAGGACATCTTTGCATATGCCTGAGCCTAATGCTTGTGGAGCATCCGCAAGAGGTGACACTCGTATGTGATTATCTGTAGCAATCACATAGTGTTTTGGAGCAGCCTTTTCAGGAGCAAGCCCATGAAATTTGGTGCCACAGCGTGATGGAAGCTCGCAAGCYCTGCTGCTCTTCCAGCCCATGGCAGCCAATTTTCTTCACTGCTCACAAATACCTCCAGATTGGCACTTGTCCAGGACTGGTTTGGCTGATTGTTGCTCCCATAGCTTCTCCTCTTCTGCTTTGGATTGATTTACCACCTACCTGTCTTTTTCAGTCTAAATTTCTGTTCCTGTTTGGAAAAGATAATTTTCAGAATAAACAACTAGGTTCCAGTTCCAATCATATGGCAATGATAGCTTGGATTTGGGAGATAGTTATTTCATTGCCATGTAGGAAAACACTCTGAAGTCCAGTAAGCATGAACTTACCTCAGTTTTCCTATCTGGAGTTCAAACACTTTAAATTTCCTCATTTAGGTTGAATAGAAATAGGAAGGCCACAGAAAGCAGTTAATGAAAATAGAAAAAGACTAAAATGATGCGGTAGAGAAGMAGCTCCATGCACTTCTCCAAAATTTGAATCAAAAATCTCCTTTCCACGTAGTCTCTACTCACGGGTATGTGCTTCCCTCTCTATCCTCTAAAGTATGCAGTTACATAGGTGCAGTGGCTGTAGTCATAAGGAAGGGCTTAACACTTTACGTATGTAGGGTATGAGATCTCTAAGGAATGGACAACTGCCCCAGAAAGATTTTATTAATGTGTAGTTGTGGTAACAAGTCTTAAGAAAAGGGAATATCTTGCATCTTCTCCAGTGTTGCAGGATAATGTGATGGAGAGARAGGATTATGTCAACAGGAAAGAGAAATTTTTATCTAGAAAGGAGAAAGGCATTTGGTGTGCAGGGCAATACTACAAAGCTGCCTGCCTACAATGGGCAAAGCATGTGTTTGTGTTCGGGGCAATTCTAATAGTAGAAACGGATTTTAGAGATGGACTTTTAAGGCAAATTTAAGTTGTTCGGAAAAAAAGTGCTTAAATAATTCTCTGGAAATTCTGTGGCTGGACTATAAAGCTATAAAAGAAAAAAGGTTTTGTAAAAATAGATGGAAAATTAATGTAATTTTTCCTTAAGTATTTTGGCTCAGAGTGAAAATTAGTGGAAAGAATGATGCAACACTAATTTTCATAACCTTTTCTAAACTTTTCTTCTAAAAAGTTTGGAATATCTCTGCAGTGCTGAGACCTGATTTGCTATTGTAAAAGATCRTCACTTTTGATGGTTCGAACAAACACAGAGTTTAACAAATGTATTTTGGTACACTTTGCAGCTATATTAATTTCCCCACTTGTTCTATGAGCAGCTTCTCATCTACATCAGAGAATGAAGGACCTTTATGCTGCTTCTGCCGTGGCGCTCTGTGGGGATGGGAACAGTTACATCTGCTGAATGACTCTTTATGCAATGAAATGTGAACTTTGCCATAAAATGTGTCATTATTTGAAAATGCCCAATATCACTGCATGGCTACCATGCATATAGTGCTAACCTTTGAACTCTTATTATCCCATTGAATTTTATGAATAGAAATGGAAAGATCAGGCTGTCTGATACTTCATCTGTTTCATGTCTGTGGATTATCTCCAAAGTCGTAGGGATATATGGACAGTTGACTAATATTTCTGTTCAGAACAATTAAARTTCATTTGGGTCTTTTTCTTTCCTGTCAAGTTCTAGTATTTATTGAGGTACACTGGAAGCCAATTTATTTACAAAAATAAGAGTTTTATAACATCCTCTGACTTCCTAAATTGTTTCAAGTGAAGCTAAGGAGCTACGGCTGAGTGGAGGGCTGTATAAATGTGAACTGCCAGGCAGACAGTGTGATCTAGTGGGAGAGTTACGGACAAGAGCAGCTCTTCTTCATGCCATGTTCCTCAGATGTCATGGGGATGCCGAGTTTGACCAGCCCAACAGAAGGGACTGCCCCATAGTCCAAAAGAAGCTGCTCCGTCTCTCCTTCCCAATTCCCTTTATTTGAGCTTGGGCTGGAGAGGAGCAGGCCCTGCTGTGAAGGGCCCGGGGTGGTGGGTGAGCCAGGGTGACCCTCTGCCCGCAGGGATGGACTTTCTTCCCTCTTGGAGCGCGGCATTTGCTCCTGTCTGCTGTATTCCGCCCAAATGCATCACTGGCTATCCCGAGTAAATTGTTTTTCTTGATGCTTATAAAGTATCTTCCATCTAGACATAAGTGCTCGTAAGTCCAGAGGGTTTTCGGCCTTCTCTGCAGAAGCTTAGAAGTTTGATCTTAGGTGGGATATGGTTTAAATTTATCACAACTGATGGATACAGTAAAGCAGATTTAGTAGGTCAGTACTTATACTGAAAGTGAGTAGAGGCCACTGATACCTCTTGCTAGTTTTAAGACAGAGAACACTATAAATTTCACAGGTTATGACACCCGTTTTTATCACCTGCTCTGCAGCTCTCATTTTAAAGACTCGCAACCTGGAGTGAGCATGTGATGAATTGCTGGTGCAGGATAGGCAGAGGAAGCATTGAAATTCGTCTTGCCTGTCATAACTCTGCCAGATGGCATCATACAGGGTCCATCTAATTGCCTGTGAACCCTTCTGGGGAGTGTTCAACCTGTATTTACATCTCGAGGTGATGTTCCTATGGTGTTGTTAGAGGCACGTCTATGCCTGATGCTTCTGTGTCCCTGAATCGTTCAATTTGAGAGGCCTGTGTTTTTTGTAAGAGTTAATCACACCACACCACTAAGCCTGAATGCACTGCAGGACCTCRAGTGGCAGCAAGAAGCTATGGGTTGGGAAAAGAAGTATGAGGGTAACAGTAATAATGTGGCAAAGCTGCTCAGGGGCATTTGCACAGATAACTCGTCRTAATATATGTTCCATGGCAAGGAAGTCATATGAACATAACCAATTACACCACCAGTAACTCTAGACTTGACAAAGGATTGGTTATTTGGTTTAAAGTTTCTAATGAGCTTTTTGTACATCACCATTCTTGGAAAAAATCCAAAACAGTCTTGTCAAAGCAAAAATAGCATTTTGTCTTCGGAATTAGAGTTAGAGAGCTTCATTCCCATGAATTTTCTGTGCTTTCCACATCCCAGTTTGCTCATTGACCATGCATGTAAAACATTAATGGCATCCTGGGCACTGATGGAAATTCAGTCTTTGCCATTTGCAGTTCTGCTCACTTTGGAGGTCGTGGAATGGAGGAGTCTGCATTTGAGCTTTGCTAGGATCTTTTTTGCTAGGAGTGCAGTGCAGCTTGCAGCAAAATAGCTGGCTTTCAGCAAGCCTCCATGAATCCTTTGAACCTAATTTGCCAGGTTACAGCACGAGAATAAGGATTTTTCTACCCTCTTCTCCGTGGGAAAGCGGTGCGGCAGGCGCCGCTTGAGAAAACGCTGCTTGTGATCCTGCCAGCCAAAYCAGCCCTCGCTCCCACGCAGAAACTTAGTGAGGAAAAACACCCTGGATAGTCTAGTTCTATCGCTGCTGTTTGGACTTTTCTTGTGGCAAGGTTAACTGCTGCAAAAAGCAAGCCCAGTTGCTCCCTGAAGATGGGTAAGATCGGCATCTTTAACACTTAGAATTTGGTGCTAAACTCAATTATGTTTATTATAAGAAGCAATTGCCATTAGTTTATAATTGCATATAGCTCCAAAATGTGGGTTACATACACGCTTGCAAGATAATTTAATAAAAGATGATTTGATTAAAACCTACAAAATCGAAATTGGTGAGTTTAAGTATAGGTATTTATATCCTCTGCTGTGCCCAAAGGCGTATGTCTTCCCTRATATTTTTGGTTATTTCTTTGCTAGACTATGCATCTTTATGATAGAAAGTGATGATGACAGCCAAAGCCCTGTAATATTTCTTAAAGATTAACCTTCAGTAAATATAATAAATTGCCCATGCTTTCATGTTTGTATGAAACTGTGCTTGCTCTAAACTGTCTCAATCTAGTCCAGTGACAACCACAAAAAAAAAAAAAAAAAAAAAAAATTACTTTGGGGGGAAAACATTCCATTGAAATTGAATGGTATGCCATAAAACTAATGGGAAAAAATATATATCAGCCTAGCATTCAGGAAATGATCCAGACAACTCGGCCATTTAAGCACAGGAGTTTCAGACTAAGTCAGTGTTAATTCTGTTGACTATTTGCAGTCTGCAAAGCAAGATCTATAGGCGTATGGCAGCAACTATAGGCAATTCGCTTTATACAATGTCATTTTCAAGTTTAATTCGCAGCACATGATAATATATGTTTAAGGTGACATGTTTCTTTGAGGACTTTAASTGCCACGGGCTATTTTAGAATAGCTTTATTTTTCTATTATTGTATTTTACAAAAATATTATTTTTCCCCCTTCTTACGCAAAATATAACATTAAACTCCTCTTTGCTAAAACCCCAAATCCCAGAGCAGTTTGGTTCATTTTAATCATACCTAAATCTACTGAGGTCAAAGAGGGATTCTTGAGTGCTTATATCTAAGTATGAGTTAAGTGCTTGGCAGGAGCAAGTCAGAATGAGCAGCACTTTGCTGGATCAAGGCCTTACAGAATAATGGTGGGATTAGTTGTATGATTACAAGCAGGGKTTTTTTTTGAGTTTTAAGTGTTTATTAAGTTAGAATCCATGGAAACTTGCAGAAGCTCTCCGAAAAAGCCCTGAATATTCCCCTATATTTACTTTTCTCTCCCTATTCTAAAGAAAACAAATCCTAATTATTATGTATCTTTTCATGCACATTTTTATAGTTGCTTTTGCTTGGTATATATGTTTTATTGTTGCTTTTCCCCCTGTATGCGGACTAGAAAGTTAAATAGTAAAACAGGATAAACAAGCAGGTACTATGTGATAATTGAACTCTTAATGTCAGTGTTATGATGCAAGTAATGCAGCTCAAGGTCTCTTATCCTTCAGCAGCTAGACAGTAATTGCCTGATGATAATCACGATAACTGCCCTCCCTGGAGTTACTGCACGGCTGTTCAGAAATACCTTCTGGATCTCTTACAGGAGCACGATGAAACCCCCCATATTCAATTATTCTACTGCAAGTTGAATGATTATGATGCATGTTCCCTGCCACAGTGATTTACACAAATAGAACATTAGAAGTTTTATTCTACAAGGAGGGATAATATTTTAAAGTAGAAATAATTAAATATCGCGTGGAAACTTCATTCGGTGCTAAATGCGGCCTSTTCTGTTCTGCAGCACAGGCATTTTATTACCTGTACTCTACCTGCCTGCCCAGCAAGCGGGGGTGAAACAGTTACTGATTATATTAACAGATTATTTTTTGAGAAAGGTGGTTGTGAGCTGTTCAGATTTGGCATGAAGAGTGAACAGAGATTAGAAACCTGTTAATTTTTCAGCGAGTTTGTCATTCCTGTATGAGCAGGAGTGTAACAGCTGTGGCAGGGGGGCAGCTCATACCCAGCCCAAGGTGAACTTCTGTTCATGACTTCTRTAATGAAATCCTGGGTTAGACCACCTACTTGAATAAACAAAAATTAAAATGAAAATACTTTTGCTTTCCTTTGAGTTCTGTGGCAATGAGCACCGTGATTAAAATGCATTAATTAAAATAGTGTTGTATGCTTCTGTGTATAGTCTGTGGATTATCTGTGTTCAAAAATTAGTGTGATTTGCTGCAATTGGGCAACGTGTTTCCCAGGACTATCCCAGAGTCTCTTGTCTTTCCCTTCTGATCCACCTCGTACTCTGCTTCTTCAATGCAGTTTTGTGCAGCCTAGAGAAATAATTATTTTCTAAAGTGCAGATTATATGATGACCAGACTGCTCTTCTTTTAAGATGTGAGTGACTTAGTGAGTGGTATGTGCCTAAAAATGGATTTCCCTTTGCATTTAAAAGTTGTTCMTATTTAGTTTTTGAGTGCCTCTACTCTTGTATTATGAGAAGTAATGAATAATTATTATCCTGTTCTGTGCTATCCAGGATTTTATAGTTGCCATTTTTCCARCCTGATGAGTCTTAGTCCATTTAGTCTCTTCTCCCATGTTAGCTGTTCCGAACCCTTGGTCAGTTCAGCCATGTGTCAAATAGGGATAATAAGTTATTTCCTTAGGAGTTGTTGTGAAACTACCTGACTCGATGTATTATAAAACTCTTTGAAATCCTTGGATAGACGTATTTTCTGTTTTTTAGCCTTTTCCTTTCTCTTCTAAATGCAGAAATGCAAAACTATACAGATGGCTGTTTTCTGAAAGTGTCAAAATTGCACACTTGGAATTATCATTMAATAATTTGGATCTTATTTTCATCTGAATCACATCGCCCAACACTAACCACTGATAACCTCTGTGACAATCTTGCTGAGCCCTTTGGCTCAATTAGATCAACCATTACTTCAGATTGTGCAAAACCAGCGGAACCAGGGGATTTTTTTCCCACCTGGCCGCAGCCTTTTCCTGCTCCTGGAGCAGACAGGACATGTTAAAAACCAGGATGACCCTTCTTGTTACCAGCTTGTCATGTGAATTTTCAAACAATGACACACAATGAGATAAATCCTACTCTTCCCTACTGGTATGTTTGAAAATTGCTCCACTGATTTCAGTAGAGTTCTTCCAACAAGTGTTATTTCTTGTGCCATTCTTAACCTCAGAGTAAACYGAAGGGTTAATATTGTATGTATTTTTTGCAGCTAGCACAAGATAAAAATGTTGGCATTCTAAAATATATTGAAACAATAAAAWGAACATATTTTTGATCATTGCAAAAGGCATAAAGATATTCAGCTCTTTGGGAAGCCCCCATCTTCTCTTAAAATAATGAAGTATCTTAAGGAAAACTGCTCATGTGTAAATCTTTTCTAAAGTGTTGGCATCTTTGGAGTCTGAGGCAACCTCAAAGATTAGAGCCCGCATCGTTCTTCCTGAAAAAAATGTTTTTTAAGCATACTGATTAAGATGTCCTACAGATTGATTTGAAAAACAGCTTTTGCAAGTAACCCAGGTTTCTTCCTTACTCCGTTTCTTTTTTTTTAAGTCAGTCATATAGAACTCTGCAAATTATTTTTGAATAGACCTCAGGCTAAAATCACTGGTTTAAACATGCACCGATAATGTGAAAGACATGAGCAGGCTGTTTAATTTATTTACAAGGCATCGGTGTTTTCTTATATTTGCACCTATTTTGAAATAAAGATTTAATCCATGAGAGAGCAGCAGACACAGAATTCAGCTCAAGTTTCCCTGTCCCCTTCCTGCACGTGGAGCCTTGGGAAGACTAACACACTAATGGTATTTTTCTACCATACCCATCTCCATTTTCTTCGTTGAACGCTTTGTTTCCTGCACTAATATTCCAGTTCTCTCAACATAATGAATGAGCTAAGGGACTTGCAGGCRTTTCAGTACCATTTGTTTTTTATCCTAAAGGAAAATACAAACCCCTCTGTCAGATAGGACTACGCATAAAAATAAGTGTTTTCTGCAACACAGGAGTTGAAGGTGACCTATGCTAATATAACTGATACAAACTTTTTTTTTTTTCAGCTGAAAACACTTTGCTGGCTTTTTGTTTGTTCTCACTAACATGTCCCTCTCACAATTTGGTTACTGTGTAGTATTTAAAGGGGGCAATATTGAAATGGGAATAGACAGTTGAGAAACTCCATGAGCTTTCTTTCACCTGTCAAGTATTGTTGCTGATTTACTTGGTGAGAAAATAAAGGAGAAAAATGGATTTCCTAATTCAGCTTTTGAAATTTGAGAATGAAAACACATAGAGCAAATTAGAAACTGGAAAATTATTTTGTAGGAGTAGAAAAATTGTTTCCAGTTTGTGGAGAAAAATACAGTAAAAAATGAAAGAAAATATTTCAAATAAAAACAAAATTGAGGAATTTTGTTTAAAAAATAACAAGCTTGCCTGTTTCTCTTTTCTTCTTGGATTTTTTTTTCTATTTCTTAATTCCACATCGATATCACCAAATTGGCATTTTTTAATAAAGTTTKCTTAGAACAATTACTTTAAAATAACTTCATGCTATTGATCAATATTTATGCTATTAACCAACCAATTGTATAGCAATCTGTCTATTCTAGTACCGAACTGAATGTTTCTTTATTCTTTCCCTAAATTGCTCTTTTGCATCTTTTGTTTCCTGCAAAGCAATTTTCTTTATTTCCTCGGTAATAGGAAATTTCCTCTGTCCCCACGAATGACAATCTTGGGGGACTCCACAGCCATCAGGGCTCAGAGAAGTGATTAGGGTGCTCTGAACCTTGGAATGAGAATCTCCTTCCACTCTGGAGACATCCTGGTTGGACTCCTCTAGGTTGTCCAGTCCTTCAAACTAAAATTTGCCATCAGTTTCCAAAGAGGCAGGACTGAGGCCCGTAGACTAACAAAGCTTTTAACAAACTAATTAATATTCACAAAAGGAAGTCAGGAGTTGGAAGGAAGACCTAATGAGGAATGATTAAGTGTTAAATATGCATAGAATGTCTTAACAACTATTAAAGCAGAGGACAGAGTAGTTGTCTGCAAATACTGCATGTAAATAAAAAGGGCAGAGGAATTAGTGAGGTTGGTTCTGGAACTAATAAAATAATATGCAGTAAAGTAGTCGTCTTTTTGGTTATTAAACTTTCCCTTGAGCTCTAATGCAATAGGAGATACTGAAAAGAACAAATGGGAGGAATTTCAGGACAACAAAATAAAACAGGATAAAATCCAGACCCTGGTCAAAATGTCAGAATAAATATAATATAAATATGAAGAGGCTGTCTGCAAATTAAATCTTTAAGAAAGGCAGGAAGGAGGATGTAGGGAGCTATATAGGCCAGTCAGCCTCACGACTATATTGGTGCATGACTCGTGTGACTGCCTTCTGTCATAGACCTTCTACTAGGAGGTTGGGCTGGGGACCTCCAGCCTACATTTTTCTACAATATTAAGAAATAGTCTAATTAACTGATTACAGCTTGGCTTGTATCAGAGGAAACAAGAAGAAGAACTAAGCATATTTATGGAGAATTTCTGAGTCAAATTGAGAAAAAAAAACTTGTAGTTGAAGGACTAGATGTTTACATTCAAAGTCCAGCTAAGCCAAACAGAGGTTTTGGAGGCTCCATAGAAAACTTATTTCTAGTAGGATGTCTCTACAGGAATCTAAGGCTGTATCCGAGAATGAGAAAGCTGTATAGGCCCAACCAGCTGTGCTATCACCTGTCATTTATGAAAGTTTTCATGTCGGTAATTGTTTCCCATATTGTTTAAACTGTGTTTAAAATGTAAACCTACTGCCATAGTTTCTTTCATAAATAGTTTTTCTCATAAATATATTGTAATGTAGAGTAATAAAATGCTACCATAAGGCCAATGATCTGTTAAATCTAGCTCTCTTGAAACAACACGTGACAGGTGGAGCTTTGGAGTGATTGAAGTGTGTCCCTGCTCTGTCTTTTCAATGCATTCAGCAAAATTTACTTTAATACCAAGCATCACACAATGGAACGTTCTGCGTATTTAAAASACTATGATTCCTGTTTGATAAGTCAACTGAATGAACTACATTGTGAAAGAATTATAGTAGTCACCCTTTCAAATCCTAATGCCTGTAAACCAGAGGTTCTGAAGGACAGTCTGATGGTGGGATGTTGGGGTCATGTATGTGGGTACATCTGGAGACACTAGCGAGGTTTGGAAGTTCAGGAACGTTCCTGAAATTGATTCCTAAAAGCATTTAGTGAGCATGCTTACAATTATACTTAAAATACTGATCTGTATTTGGCGATATAGTAGCTTTCTCTCATCTCTAGAATAATTTTAAATTTAATTGCAAGATATGCCTCAGATATCTTTACTTGTGAAGATGTGAAGGAAACAGTATCAAMAAGAAAGAGTTAAATCTAGCTAGAGATTGAATATTGATGATTTATCTTGGCAGGGGTAATTCTTGTATTTATAAGTTCTTTTAAATCTGTATCTTGCTGTAACAATATTGGGTCAGATAGCATCAACCTCATCTGAACTAAAAAACTCTTTTTGCTTTCTTACAAGAAATAGTATTTCTGCAAACTGAAATATAGAAAAAAACATTATTGCCTCCAAGGTGGTATGCCATCTTAATAAGACTTATCTTTGAGACAAGGAAAAATGTACTTTTCAAATCCCACATGCATTATAAACCACCACTTACAAAACCTTTGTTCTAAAATGTTGGCAATTTTACCTGGGGCAGATATTTCACTGCGTTTAAAAGGTCTCCACAGGATTCTGCTAAAACTAGGGTGAACCATAAAGCCCTATGGATACAATGAAATTTAAAGTTTTTGTTTTTCCAAGTTTTTGTTGACTTTTTTTTATATTTTCCGGGACAAAAATCTATCTTCATCCTATGAATCTAACCTCAGCTCATACTTAGTATCAAGTTTTAAAAGCAAACTGGCAAGTAGAAGGAATAAAGTAATGTTTATTCAAGAAATGTCATTAGAAAACAAAGCACTGTGACAATTAAAGCAATTAGACATTTGAAGTAAACTAACAACATAACCAGCAAATATATTTGGGTCATGAGCCAGAAAAGGCCATCTGGCATTCCCCATGATAGCATGAACAAGAGCTGGCACCTTTTATTGCATGTTGATAAGGTCTGGTAACTACTGGATTGCTCTATCTGAATGCAAAATTACAGACAGGGTTGGTRCCACTGAATTGCCAGTGGTAATTAATGCAACAGAACAATAACATTGCCAAGCACATGACCTTTCCAGTTACACTCAACCCACCTTGCTCCAAAGGTCTGCAATTGCATTTCTACTAGCAAACAAAATATTTGTTAGAGACAAAACAAAAAAAAAAGGGATTAACTATGCAAAAATAGGCCAAATACCTCAGAATTATGAATGGCAAAKAGGGATTTCTGGAAATTGGAGGGTTGTAGCCCATCATTCTCCTTCACATTATTCATTCTTTAAATCGCAGAGAAAAAAAGTCATAATCCTAACTTCATTTCAATGATCTGAATTGGTGAACTGCATGTGTCAATGCACTTTTTTTCACACTTATCTCAGGTTGGATGGTCCCTGGAGAACCATGCAGCCCCAGATGTGTGCTTTGGCAACACAGCATTTTCCTTTTCCATTTTCTTTACAATGGAAAGACTACTTTTGAATCCCATCTGTCTTTAGGGTCTTCTAGGCCCCTCTTGCTTCCCCCGTGTGGGACCACATGATGCCACTGCAAGGGTGAATGAAGCAAAAGGACCTGCTGGGCACAACGGGGGCACTTTCCATCAGGGCTAAGCAGTCACTTGAGGATGCTCAAGTAGATAGGAGATGTTCTTCCAGAAGCTTTCTTATAGCTATAATCTTTATAGAGCCATAAAATGGGTGTCAGGCCTGGCATGCAAATTATACCTACACTGCAGGGTGGAAATGTTTTTTGTCATGAGTGCCTCCATACATTCATCTCAAAGTGAAATTACACTGGAAATAAGCACGAGCTAGTAAGCTGAGCTTGAGTATTTGTTCACTGCACCTGTAGCAAATTCAGCCTGGGATTAGTTTACAAGCAACATCGTACATCTTTAGCAACCTGTATTTTAAATACCACAAAGTTTGGGTGAGAGAATTTTTAACAAACAGTTAATGAGCATTGAAGATAATGCTTAAAAATAATCTTTTATGACTGGAYTTTTCTTTAACTCGGTTTGCAAACTCATGTTAGGATGACACTCATTTTGCYGTACTGGAATTTTAAACAGAATGAACAAATTCAAAACCAACCATTTCCTTCTGAAGACAAGGCCTAATTCATGAATAGGAATCTCATAATTAACTTTGCATCTGTCAGTCTTATCTGCATTAAATATCACCATGTAATTTTGTAAGGGATGAGAGCTTTTAGTATAGTAACTGGAAGAGCTAAATTTAATAACAGAGTTAAAAAAAAAAATAAGATGCTACAAAGGCTTCCTCTTCCTCCTTTACCAGTCATTGTTCTGGCAGGTATATGAATGCCTCTCAATTCCTTATACCCAGGAGCAGAGGTTATAATAATGGCTTCAAATGTGTAATCTTGTGCAATAAACCCCCTACCATTAATGCAAGGTTAAGCGTGTGATTTTTAAAGCTATCAAGGTCAGGAAAGTAAGGAGATAGAATTGCTGATGCAATTTAGCTTTGGAAATCTAATATATTAAACACAGTTTACAATTCTATGCTGTAGTGCAGGAGAATCAGTCCTGATACTATGAAAAACGTTTATAAATGACTTAACCAGTTTTCTGATTGATCAGGAGACAGAGAWATCAATGCAAAATTCAGCCAGGATCACACAGTATGGAATTTGCAGTACCCTGAGGCTAGAAAATTGACACTTGTGTTTCCTCAGTGCAAAAACTTTCCAGAGGTTTCAATATATAAGACTCCAATGCAAAATGGAATATGTCCTGGCTGCATTATCCAGATAGAAAGGAGAATCTTCTTAGATAAATTAGTCAGTTTTTAGTTTCAAGCTTTATGCTGTTGCTTTCTGGCAGAATTTCCTGTACCATCTTAGGGAAAATTCTAAAATACCAAGTCTAGTCATTTTTATAAGGCAACAACCTGTCTTATACCATGTTAATACATAATCTATTAAAAAAAAAAAGTGATCATATCTTGAACTTTATGAAGTGCAATTAAATTCTTCAGTTTAAAAATCAACCCTGACAATTTAGGTAGACTAAATTCATTGTTTTTTAAACTTGATCATGGTAATCAGCATGATTCCTATCTGATATTCTCTTTCTTATAAAAAGTGATTTGTCTGTAATTGGCTTTAAAATATTCTGCCATACTTTGGTACAAAAGAAGTTTTGCAAGAAGTTTTATAGTTATCTCACTTGAAGTGAATTCTGCAGTGGTAGTATTGAGAAACAAAGAATTAGATGRAAGGATTCACTACAGTGATTTTACTTTGCTTTTAATCAAGTTTTCTTCTTCCTCCCTTGAAGGTCAATCTCCTCTAAGGCTTGGCATGTGCTGTGGAGATTTCCCACCAAAATTCACATCATTAGTGAAAACTGCAGTAAGACCCAAAATCACAGGATGCCAGGAGCAGGGGCAAAGTAGTGTCTAATCCATGACGGTGCCAGGTTGAAATGAGTCAAAATTCCACATGAATTTAGCCTCAGTCAGGCCCAAATTTTAGTTCTACTAAATTAAATTAGTAGATTTAGAAACAGATTTAGTTCTACTACTCTTGAAGAAACATGGGTGATGATGTGCTAATTGGATGTGTACTGACTGTACAAGCCTGGGCAGCTTTTGAAGGAGCTCACCAAGGACTCAGCTCATCATTATACAGAAATAATTTCAAGCCACATAAGTGATCTTTGCAATTGCTGCTTTCCTTTTTTTYCCCTTCTTTCCTCACCAGCAGAAGCAACTTTTCCTTACCAGAGTCCCTGTTATGTCTCACTTCCCTTTTCTTCCCTACATGTTCCTTGGGATGTGTATGTCCACCTCCTTCATCCTCAACTGGTGCTTTTCTCATTTCTGGTGTGTCTGGCACTGACATCAACCTACCAAGCCAGGAAGAGCTTATACAGCTCTACTGCTGGCTGAGAGACCTCTCCTGTTGAAAAATCACAGAGCAATGGGCTTAAGCTTAAGAAAAGATCTATTCTTTCCATTGTTTTTCCTCCTCACATCATATTCATGCCAATTTTGGTTTGCCAATTTTTGTTTACCTCATGGCAGCTCACATATTGGTGGACAGTGATTTGGACACTTTCAAAAAGTTTGTTCCAGGTTACAGATGTTATTGTTTTCCCGGAAGGTTATCAAAAATTGCAGGGAAGAAGATTGTTGCCAGGTTGAATTATCATATGCCAAGGATGAATTTCCACTCATAGCAAACCTGGTGATTTCAAAATCAAATCAAATCCATTTGTCTAAGAAGTTTCTGCTTCATTTGTGGTCTCGAGGCAAAGGGCTTCATAGGTATTTCGTTTCTGAGGAACCATGCATCACAAAACATGGATGATACAAATACTATAGTAGGGAAGAATGTGTAAGAAGGCAGAGAAATGCAGAGAAGCAGATGTGTTCATCACTGGCATGGTTCACTGCTAATCCTTATGTGGTTTTGATGCTTCTGGAGATGCAGTTGGGGTGAATGATGGTGAGACATACCTATATGCTCAAAAGGGATTTATTCTCCATTAATTCCCTTCAATATTTTATCCTTTCACAGGAAAGATTTTCGAAACAAGGAAAGCTTTTTGTACATCTTAGTAAATGAGAAGCATGCATCTTAATTTATACATCTTAATGAGTGAGTTTCACCTGAAAAAACATATTTACACAGCTCTGTTTAACATAAAATGTGTGCTGTTTAAGATCAAAGTGTTTTCTCACAGCTCGGTTTGCATTTGTTAGTGACAAAAGCTGTAAACTAGATTGTACAACCTAGATTAAACCGCATTGAAAAAAGAGGAAGTATTTCAAAATGAGTAAAATTGCTAAATGGAAAACATAAAAAAAAAAGAAAAATATTCATTATTGTGACTTTCATGTCACGTAAGATGAATGTTGAATTTTATTCTGTCACGTGAAAAGTGCTAATAGTATCTCCCTTAAATATAATTTCCTACTTTTACAAATAAAGTAGTCCAACTATAAGAAAATAATCAGATTTTTAGTAGCACAGCTTTAGACGTTAAATTCAGTGTTTTTTCTATGTATTTTACAGCTAYCTTTCACTGCTTTTTTTCACATAACTTGTAGCATATGGAGTTCAACTAATCAAAATGATAAAAATGGCACAGTGTACAACCCCCATGTAAAATCCCTCCTTGCTATTAAAGCTCTTCTTTGCCACCAGGAGTTGGTTACTGTGCTTGTAAGAATTATTTTTTTAAAGGAAAAAAAATCTATAAAGTATCTGAGGTAGCTGAAAAACTGTACTTGTCTTTCTCCATATGTCTCTTCAAAGTAGTCAAAACAGCAGGAAGCCTCTATGGGACATGGGACATGGAAAGGTAACAAGCCCAGCTTGTAAGGAGTCATTGGCTGCACTTAAAATGTGAAAGATTAATAGATGATATCTTATTCCTGTGCTGATGATCATACCTCTACATTTTATTAATCTATTTTTCTAAAGGAAACTCGCAGGCACTGAAGTTTATAGTAGTCCCCACCTCTTACTTATTTATCTTTATCCTTCTGCTATCTCCTGCAGATGGTGTTTCCACAATCTTTTTCATCTTACAAGCAGAGTAAGTACCTTTTCCTTTGGCTATCAGAATGTAATCAGCAGAGGTGCTTGAGTAAAGCTAGGGAAACCTGTCCGTGTCCAGGACCGAGAGGAGCCCGATTTACAGCAGGCTGCCAGCTCCTGCCTCCATCCTGACGGTGCAGGACTTGGTGTAGAGGTAGAAACACCCTTAACAAATATATGTCATAAAGTGCCCCCTGCTCCGTTGTGTTCTCCTGACATGCACACAAAGCAGGTTTAAGAGAGCAAAAGGAGTTTTCAACATGTTGATGTGGGTGAGAGTAGCAAAAAGTTCCCCGTGGATCTCATTCTGTGCAAAGGTTGCCGTGCAGGATGCTCGGCACCCGAGAAAATGAGCCTATTCCGTCTCCTCATAAATACCCAATGAGCCTCAGTGTCATCAGTCTTCCTAAAAATAAAATATTAAACGCTGTAAATGGTATTTGACCTCTATTACAGTTTCTAGCGGATTAAAAATGTTCCCGTGTCAAGYGGCTCGCTGCCGCAGAGGCGCAAAACCCGCCGTGTGCGTCGCCATTGGGGCTTGTGGCGGGACAGGACGGGGCCCGCGGCCCGGACGAGYGCTGGAACACCCCTCTGTGAGCCCATACCATCAGTGCTGACAGCACAACACCTTTCTGGGCTTCCGCTTACATTGTGGTATGGAAATATGGAAAATGGGCTTCTGTGTCATCTCTCAACACTGTCAACAGTATGGTCTGCAACTGCCTTCCCACAGCGTCACTGCCACTTTCTCAGAGATAGTGTTTTTGCAAGGCTGTTTTTAAAATCCATACTTGCAGTTCCCATCTGAACGCTGCCAACATATGTTTCCAAACAAGGATGAATTCACTGTGGTGAACTGCCATATTTTTCTTTAAAAGCCAATAAATAATGTTTCATGTTGTGAGATGWGCGAAACTCAACTCAGTGCCTTAAGTTATTCAAAATCTCAGGATTATTATAGACTACTCTGTCTCTTCTCATTTCTATCAGAGTATCCATCATACTCTCTTTTCGAAGTGAGAAATAAGAAACAAAGAATTCCCCTTGGCCCTAGGGCTTTGGTTTGCAATTGAATCTGGTGTCATGTGCTCAAGGAGGGGACAAGGGAGCTGGTGGATTATGGAGGATTTTATCTACCTAGCTGTACATATTGGATTCTAACAAGGAAATGGGTAATAGTCAACATGAAGTTATTGAGGAAATGTCATGTCAAGAACTTTTTCCTCTCCTCTCCTCTCCTCTCCTCTCCTCTCCTCTCCTCTCCCTTTCCTTTCGTCAGTCCATGTCTTAATTTCATTTTCTTTTGCAAATCTTTCTAAACCTTTTTTCATAAGTAAACTCAGGAAACGTGGTCCAGACTGGTTTGCTGTGAGGGGAGAAGGAGCAAGTCTCAAGTGTTAGGAGCAGTTTGTGGTTTCTCCTCTCCTCTCCTCTCCTCTCCTCTCCTCTCCTCTCCTCTCCTCTTTCCTTTCGTCAGTCCATGTCTTAATTTCATTTTCTTTTGCAAATCTTTCTAAACCTTTTTTCATAAGTAAACTCAGGAAACGTGGTCCAGACTGGTTTGCTGTGAGGGGAGAAGGAGCAAGTCTCAAGTGTTAGGAGCAGTTTGTGGTTTCTAGTGGAAGTCTTCCTGTGCCGAGGCTCTTTTGGGTCTGCCATGTGCTTGTTGACCATCCTTTTCTGTTAGTGATGGAGATAACGGAACAGAGACCTGATGTAGGAAATTTGCAGTACTATAAAGCTGCAAGTAAGCTGGAATGAAGGRTTAGAGTTGAAAATGTTAATATAATTTTATCCATTCTCTGTGTGAGAAACATATGAAGCGGAGCAGAGAGGAACCACAGTTATGCTCGATGACGGTAGAAATGTTGTAAAAATATATATGAAAGTAGAATAATGTTCCCCATATGCTATGTAAGAGTTTACATTTTGAAATACCATCTGGAATATTGATTTATTTTCTCACGTTATATGAATAACAAAAGACTATAGCGATTATAGAATAATAGTGATTATAGAATCACATGAGTTTCTTCTTTATATATTTTGATCCAAGTCCACATTAAGTTTTGGTGGAGTGGCCGTATTTTCGTCGGTTAGATACTTTTTATGTATCTGAAAAATGCCATGCAAACATTTCCATCGTCTTAGTGGAAAATTTGCAGACTAGTAATAAAATATGTAGTAATATTCAGTTGATTTTTTTTTTTTTAATCTAAAGGCTGAATTTGACGTGTCTCCTTGAATTCTGCATTTTTTTGTTGTAAACTGCTTATTAAAAACTAAGTGCACTGTGCCCAATAAATGTCTAATTGGATTTGTGTTCTCCAGTAGTTATTTTTATGAAGGAGAAGTAAACAATCATTTCATAATTTTTAATGGAACTGTATTATTTAATAATGCTTTAGCTTTTGTCGTGCTATAATTTTGTTAACATAAAGTAATCTTTAATTGCTTTGTATGGCATATTCAGTAGTGACTTTTCAATAAAACGCATTGGGTACTGACCTCAAACCTCAAAATCTCTTCACTCTTCAGACTTCTGTGGCTTTCTTTATATGAAAACATCCCCTTCTGAAATTAAATAATTTCTCTCTTTCATGAGGGAAACAAGGAGAAAACACATATGATTTTTAAGTGGGTAAAGTGCTGCACATTTCTGTGTATGTTTGATAGGATCATCAGGGCTACGTGTTGTAGGGGCAGGAACACGTGTGAGTGGAACCCCAGAGCAGAGCGAAGGGCTCCAAGGAGCTGTGGGTGCCTCTGGGCTGGTGTCAGCAGGGCAGGTCCAGCTGTACAGCCAGAGGAGTTTGCCTTTCCTCCCGACGTCTTCCTTTGGGTGTATAAGTGTTGTGAGACACTCTGATCTTGAGAAAGCTTGACCTTAGGATTAGCTAGAAAACCTGAGCTCCAGCTTCTTGCCTTGTCTTCTCTTCTTCCTCTTGTCTTTCTCTCTTTTTTCTTTCCTTTCCTTTTTTCCCCCCACGTGTCTAGAAGCAATTTTGCTCAAACTTCCTCCAATAAGAGCTACTTGAGCAGCCTATGGAGAATCTGTGAGTACCCCTAACTTGCATAAAATTGACGGTCTTGCAGGTGCCCTCTCCTAACTAGGAAAATGTAAAGCTACTGACTGCAAATCCGAGCATGAAATGATCCAAAGTATCCGACATAGCCTTTTCTCCTTCATTTAAATTTAGCTCCCAGGTGCAGACCTGCATCTTGCTCTGCCTTTGCACCCAAGGACAGACATTATCCTGCAGTATCTAAGCAAAATACTCTGTAGCCTTCTTAGCTGATCCTAGATTGCAGTACAGTTGTAGTCATGAGTACAGAATTAAAATCATAGGTTACGAATTCTTTTCATGGATGCAGAATGCCACACAACCATTCCGAGCAGTAGGTAGTGCCAGGTTACTGACATGAAACCTTCCAGTTAAGCACAGGGATACATCCTCACACATCTGTGCAATATTTATAAGTTAGCTGCTTCTCAGATTGCTCGTTAACTGTGGTGAGTGGATGAGTACATCAAGATTCATTCTGTAACTAAAGCACTAAAAGGAGGTTATATTGGCTTGGAGAAGATTGTTTCAGCTGAACTGTGGGCTAAAGAGTGGCAGCCTGGGCTCCCATTGAGGTTTGGTCTATTTGTGTTTTAGCTTGTCCTTGAGGTGCCCTGTGACTTCAGCCTTGCAGCTTTTGAAAGATTTAAGAATTTTGGGTTATGTTCACTCTTGCTTATTGAATGTAATAGGCTTTTTTTTTTTGTTTAAAATAGCAAATCAGTGTCCTTGAAAAGCAAAGATGGCTTTATTGTAAAAGTGTTGCCTGGGGACTGTAGCTATTTGGATTCAGCTCTTGGCCCTCGAGTTGCTTTGAAGAGGTTTGATCTGGCTTGGTAGAACTGGCGCCTCCCCAAAGATGCACAAACAGCAGCTGTTGCTGCCTCTGCTCTCGCTCTGCTCTTGACTTCATTGGAAATTGCTTCTCTTCCTCCTGCTGCAGAGGCCGGGAGGCCTCCCTGTCGGCCTCTTCTGTTGTCTCTTGGCCTTCAGCTGGGTCATAGTCATTGACAGTAAAACAAGATGCTGGCCCTGGCACAAGTGTCTTGTCAGACCAGKGGCAGGGCCCTTGTCTGGCTGCATCTGATTTCTTCATTTCACAGGTGTGTTTAATATCTCCAGTTGTAGGGAGGTTGTGAGAGGTCATGTCATGAACACTGACCTCGGGACTAGGACTTTGAAAACCTGGGTTCAAGTCCCTGTTCAAGTCCTGTCATATTCTGCTGTGACTTGGCCTGTCATTAACAGCTCAGTAGCAAAGCCATTTTGCTTACTCCAGCATGTTCTGCTTTGTGAATAATTTTGAGCACATTTGAGGCTGAAGAATAAATTTAACATCCCTGTGAGGCCCTTATCAGTGTTGTTTTATTTTTCTGTTGAAGCTTTATTTTATACAAATGCATTTTTTTCCCTGCCTAACCAGTAAAATATCCAAAAGTAGAAGAATGAATAGTAGATTCGTGTACTTCATGCAAAACCATGTGTTTAGCATCTGTAGATCAATCTTGTCAAGTTAAATCATTAGATTTGAGTTCAATGGGTTTGATTATCTCAATTATTTAAAAAACCTCAAACTCTATGACTGTAAAGATTTTATAAGCATTTCCACTGATAGATTTCCTTAGGCTGAAATCAGCATTTATGCAGCCCCTTCAAGATCAATGTTTTAACTTTCTGAAAAGATTTGCYATTCACACACAAACATTTTTTTCCTAGTTCCTGAGACTGTAATCTCGCTTTACACATCTATAATAATTTCCAATCATCTTAAGTAAATCTTTGTCTTTCTTTTTAAATCCAAGCAGTCTCTAGTGTAATAGCTACTAATTTTTATCCTATCTGCTCCCCTTGCYGAGCTCCTTCCTGCTGCAGCTCTAATCTTGCTCTGGTTCTTCTCTATTTTTTCAGGCCATATGACTCAAAAATTCATGCTTACATTTTGTTACCTCGAGACTGAGCCTGTCTTTGTTTTTTACATTTTGGATTCATTTCTGTCCACTAATTCTCATTTTTAAAGAAGCAAAAACTGTTRTTCTGTGTTTATGTTGTAGTATTTATATACTGTATCTTCACTCTCAGATATTTCCAAATAGAAATTGCAAAAAGAGTTTCCTTCTTAAGTTTATTTTTTCCTTTATATTTTGTTGATTTTCTTGTTATAGGTGGAAAAAAAAGCAAGTTTTGAATTTCATTCTGTGTGAATGATGCTTGGGCAGCTTTTGGAGTTTCATTCTGTGAGAGCAATACTTGGGTACATTTTTATCTCCTGCAGAAAATTTCTGTCAGTTCTTCATGTCTTTTCCCTTCACAGACATCCAGTCTTCAGTAATTTGGTCTTGTAAAAGGATGGCAGGTCACAGCTGTTGAGGGGAAAATGATTGCTAGGTTTATAAGGGCATAAGCTTATAAACGTGTTTTAATCGCAGGAGAAAGATTTTGAAATGGTGTCTGTATTAAAGGGCAATTGGAAGTATTAGGCTGATAGTGGCTTGTGTTATTAAGCAGATAGGCTGCTTCATTTTGTGCCCAGAGAAAATTTTTCACTCCACTTGGCATCCTTAAAACATGAGATAAACAGGCTTGATGAGCAACAAGGCTCAAATGTTGATTCTCTTGAGACATACACATTAGTGAAATAATAAACTCTTTGTTGACTATCAGAAGATATGTGTAGGGCACAGGAAAGGCTTTCTAATAGAAAAACCTGATTTTGCTACACCGTTATGACAAATGAGCCTTACACCTGACACAGAGTCTGACAGCACTAACAATCTAATAAATCAGTCATGGGCAACGCATGCTGAAAGGTGCTGCAGGGGAAAAAAAGAAGCGTATAGACTGAGTAGACCTGTAGCATGTTTCTGTCTTCCTGTGGCACTGTGGCAAACCACTTCTCTGGATTTTCTTGGCAGACTCCCCACAATAGTTATTCCTRTCTCTGCTTTATAGTAGAACTGCCAGCAAGTTACAGGTCTAAACTGAAAAGAYTTCTAAACAGGAAAAAAGTCTTAACAAGACATCACAAAAATCAATTGAAAACCTGGCTGGTTCTGTGGGGCACCATCATGACAGAAGAGTAAAATCTAGAGGGTAAAATTAGTCCAGACGTTTTGCTTAAAATTACAGTCATTAAAATAAAACTACTCGCTGTTTCAGACTGAGAATTTGTCTAGCTAGTTTTTTTCCCCAGGAAGTATTCTTCATTTTTGATCAGGTTTAATAGAGTGGCTGCTCCAGACTAGGTTAACTGTATGAGTGGGGAGGTGTTAGGTCATCTGTYAGATGGAAGGGAAGTAACAGAACTGGCTCCAACACAGAAGAAAGAGAAAACCTGATTCTACCATATCAGAAGAGCTCAATAAATACATTTGAGACACTTAGAAACATTATTRGTAGACATGGTGTTTATGGATTTAAGGTTGGACTTGCTAATTTTGAAGGTCTTTCCAACCATAATGATTCTATAATTTTATGATATAATTTGGAACTGAACAGTCTGTGTGTTCCTAGAAGAAACTTGTCTTCATTAAGAGCTTAAAAGTAGAACAAATCTGAGGCATAACTCTGAGATCGGAGAGGTGAACACCAAGATTAAGAGAAGCATTTGCTGTGTCTGAGGAACCTGACTTCACTGCGGATGAAGCAGTCTCTGCAAGAGGAGTTCCTGTGTGGTCACCTATGTCATGGTTTCCTCTTCCCTTGGGGAACTGGCCTAACATCATGTTCTCCATGCTTGAGCTGCTGAAAGGAGACAACACAAAAGGCAGARTGACATTTTCCTATGGCACTGAAGGTGAAGACCTCCTTCCTGTTCTAAAGCTGCCTTGCAGTTGATCCAGGGGATCACATCCATCTCTCCATCTGTCAAGCACTGGTGCAATGGAAACCTACTAAAACTAAACACAAGTCTGGATACACTAGTTGTAGGTTACAGCAAAGCACCTGGGTATAAATTTGTTTCCTGAAGTATAAATTGTGATCTTAAACGTATATTTTGTTATGCATACTGATATGTATATTGTGACATGTTGTGCTCTTTTTYCCCCCCCMAAAAAGTTACACATAAATATATAGTATCAAGCCACCAAGCTTGGTGGGAGTTGACTTATATTTGCAGAGGAGTTGACTATTTTTCAACAAGATATAAAGCACCTATGAAATTATGTAGAAAATATTTTTTCTCATACATTTTTTCTGTATCACATTTAGAACACAAGCTAAGAACATAATCACTATCATCTATAAGCAGACATCATCTATAGTGGCTTATTAACAAAGTTTATTGAACGACCAAAGGAGGAAAATCGCTTAAGTGCTGAAGTGGCTAAGAGAAAAGTGTCAGTGTCAAAGCTCATCCTCAAGCAAAGAAATAAATGTTCAGCTGATGTGATCTAGTTTTAGGCAACTACACATCTACTACTGCTAGCTAGACAACTTTCTAGTTTTCTTAAAATACCTGGAGATGTACACTGGGTATATACATGTCCTAGGCACTTCCTGAAGCGCAGGGAGAAGCTGTAAGATGTTGAAAGCYGTTTTAAGCTTCCAAACCCAATCTTGGCAAGGGGTTTGGTTCATTAGCACTGTCTCTTGTAGATATTATGGAGGCAAGGTAATACAAATCTTTTTTATTGATTGGGGCTGTACTTCAAGAAAGGCATAATTACCACCCTAAATTTAATCTTGTAGATACTTATCTGGTGCCAATGTTCTGCTTTAGTGTTAATGTCTTCCTGGAACTGTTAAAGTGAATGTGAAAAGCATAACTTAATATTAACATTATTAATTGTAATCCAGATCAGTATGAAATTAAGATTTTTTTTTAATTTAGTAAAATATACCCGTTATTTTTCAAGATTGGTCCTATGTGTGCATCCAGTATGATATTCTCAAGGAGTTGTGAGTGCAATTTGCATTTGCATTCTTTTGCATTTGGTAAACTAGTTACATTGGAGAAGTTTGCAACACAAAATGAAAGAAAAAAGTGCGGAAATAAGGAATAGGAAGTCATTTATTATAAAACAGTATTGATACAATTAAAAGATTCTTGTCATATACAGAGTTAGTTGTGGAGAGGAAACAAAATTCTGCTACTATTAGGGATTGGGAAAAAGTGAGAAGGACTATTTCTGTGAGTTATAGCACCAACAGTTTTTCCAAGCTTTTTCAACACTTAATTTGCAGTATCCAAAGGTCTCGTAGTGTCTCTTATTCTTATAATGTGACAGTATGAGTCAGATCAAATCTTGCACCTAGTCACTGTTGCAGYGCTAAAGGTTCAATGAAAAAATACTTAGTTGCGTGATTATTCCATGTCTGTTACTTCTCAAAGAGGGAAGAAATATCAGAACTACTGTGCATTCCTCTGTTGAGGCTCTGTGGTTTTGATCTGTAGCTGCTTTGAGTCTTCCAGGAGGACAAATGAAAAGAGAGTGTGAATGCCCAGACTGTGGTTTGGGATTTACTGTACTGAATGTGAAAGGTGTCTGAGGTGACTGTATAACAAGATTATTTCCAAGTGAATTTATAGTTGGGTTCCTTATTCCTTCCTACAATCTTTCCTCTTCTTGCCCTGGGTTTCCTGCTCTTATTCCATCCCTTGTCTGTGTTGAAATACTTGGAGCTCACAAGCTGCTTGACTTGTAGCCTATTCTAGATGAGATGAGGGTAGATTTCTGTAAATCTGAATTTTCAAATTAAGATTTTTTTTGGAGGGCCTAGATTTTCTAGTGTTTCACTAAGCATATAATTTAAAAGCTAATTAATTTTATAAAATTCTCTGGTGATTAAAGTATCATGGCTACGTGGAGCCTTGATAATCCTGCTGGCTYACTCATAACCAATCTAAATAATCCTTACAGAGAGGAAAGAAGAACTCGGGGGCAGATGAAACAAAATGCTAACTTTTCTATAGATAAGATATTCTTAGCTCYGATTCAGAACACTGGAGTAAAATCCAGTATCTTAAATATTTGCTGTCATATAACCAACTTAGAAAACTAAAGCATTTGGCTTTTGCAGTTGTTTAGTTACTCAGTTAGCTCCATGATATAACAGAGTGGAGCTAATGTTAATTAAACATTATTGACGTCTTTCCCTCGGTTGTCTGAGGTTCTCATTTATTCTCTTTTCTTTGGATTATGCTTAAATACTTCTTCAAAAAATGAGAAGAGATGAGGAAATTTATCTGTCCCTTCCAAATTTTAATGAAAGAAGAATAACATGCCACTAAAATCTTTATAAAATATTCATTTTAAAATTTTGCTGTTGTCAGGTGCAGTCTATGACGATGCTGTAACTACAGCTACAAAAAAATGAATTTGAGCCTTGCCATGCCAGACAATTTCAGAAATAAAGGTACGTTTCTTCATGTATGGTAAGGTATTTTTATTCTTCTGTGTGATTATATGAAGGAAGAAAGGAGAAGATTGACAATTTCTTCACACTACATCTTTCCAAAAACGTGCACATTGCCAGATTACCAATACCCAAATGATGTCTTCATTGTCCTGCTGTTATGTTATCTTCATCCTATTGGGAGCTGCAAAAGAGAAATGAGTATTCAGSTGCTTGTGGGACTATATGAGAAACAGCTTTACGCATGTGGTGTTGTGCAAGAAATATTATATGCAAGTGTTCAAATGATTTAAYGTAGTTACTACATTTTCTTTGGATTTTTTATGTAATTATGGCAAAATCACAATCCACATTTTTTCACAGTTTTGACTTAGGTGACCAAAGTTTTATTAACCAGGTAATGAGGAACATGATTTTGAAAGGGATTAAGCAGTGAAATGATGAATGGAACTGTTTCCAAAGCGTGCACATGAAAAGATATCATCTAGCTAAGGCTGATTTCTGCTCCATTGCTTCAACAGGAAAATAGCTATATTGCTGAAATGATTTGGCTTAGGCTCTATTATTTGCCGTGGCACTTGACAGTTATGGAGTTGGAATTCAATTTCTTTCATGTAAAGCAGGTGTGCCCTAAAAAAAAATCACTCTGCCACTTCTGTATAACGCATGAAGATTGTTGGCTTCTTGCCTGAAAGCATTTCAGTGCATCTACCCATTTTCTTACAGCAGAAGTTGTCCACGAATATCATCTCAGTTTAAATACATGAGTGAATTTTCTTTAGCCCCAAACAAGATAATAGATGATATGAGAAGCTTTATTTTATTCTAGCACATAGATTTAAGAGCARATTTTATAGGGCAGTTTTATTGAAATCCATGTTACAGAGCAGGTAAAGATTTATTTTTCTATTAGTTAGGACAAGACAAAAGGTACTCCTTAATCTTGATGTATCTGTATTTGACATGACATGTTAACCTTGGCATTAGCATCTTGTATCCAAATTTTACTTCCACGTTTGACTCTATAGCAGACACCTTTGCTTCTGATAGTGCTGCATCCAGGTAGCAGTTGGTTATTTGTGAATAGGATATGGCATATTTACTTTATATGAAAAGAATGCGTACTTCTGCAAGTGCCTGCTGAGGATTAGACTAGTTTAGTTAGAGTAAGGAAAAGTGTGCAATTTTGGACAATAAATGGGCAATTTATACTTAGGGGTTAGATAAAGATGTAGGCGTGTGCCCACATCTGTGTATATGTACACACACATATATATGTACATATTTACACTAAAATTTATACCTAGATTTATATGTGTGTGTATATGCTATGTGGGAGYGCATTTACTTACACACACACAGAGGTAAAATAGGATAGAGATTTGCAAGTATTTGTACACAGAGAGATTTGCAGGTATTTGTGCACAGACTTGTCTGCAGTCATCCCAAACCCGCCCTGTGAAGGAACATGCTAACTGAAGCCAAAGCCTTTCTGAGAGGACTATTGGTAAAATATTTCCTCCTGTTTTATTTTCAAACTCTTATGAGATAAACAATGTTGTAATTTTCGAATCATGTTGTAAATGTATGTTGTAATTTTCAAATCGTTAATACTCTGCAGTCCCTTTTATACTTAAGGAGAGAGTATGCAAAGCATCCTTTTGCTGCAGAGACACATCTGCAATAGCCTAGGAAATGAAGAGAATGAACATTTTTCAACATTTTATTTCTCCTCAAGCTTCTCTGCTTATGTGCTCAAGTAGTCACACACACTGCAGATTTGCATTTTGCTACACAATACCGCATTTCTCTAAATCTTTTAAGGGCCAGTTGCAGTTTTTGTCATCAACTGAATGGAGCATAATAAGGAGATGTCTAGGCTAGCAGAGGCCTGAGCTGACAAATTCAGCTCATATGGCAATTGCTGTGTGGATCCGTTAGGTCACGCCTGGAAGCCCAAACCCTTGAATGCTTCCAAGTCTGAACTAACTCCTGTGGTTTTGGCGGCTGCTTGTTTCTCCTTCTTTCCTGCCCTTCCAGCTTCAGGATGCCTCTGGACACAGCCTGACTATACAAGCAAGTGTGTGTTTGGAAGGTATTCTGCAATATGATGAGAAAGTCAAAGTCATTTCTCTTGCTTGAATAGCATTAACTCTTACATTCTCTTTTAATAAACAAGTAGTCTGACTAACATGCACTATAGTTGTAGCTGAATATCACTTTTATTCAATTTTTCCCTTTTTATTTCATATTAATTACATCTTATCTATCAAGTAATATTTAAATCTGTGTTGTTTTTTTYCCTAAATCTCCACTTATCTGACTTGTGTGTTCATAGATATTCAATACAACTTGTATAATTTCAGCTCTAACTATTATTGTTTAATGTCTCTTAATGTATACATGAGCAAGGTAACATTGGTGTTCAAGTTAGTAGCTGCAGCAGTGTTTTGCAAAATATGAGACATTATTTATTGAAAACATTCTTCTGTGTTCTTAGGAAATCAATAGTGTGTTTAATATTTACCATGCAGTCATCAACTTCATTTTTAAGACAACAAATCGCATATTTCCTATATGTTTATTGGTAAATTCTAGTGTTAAAAATAACTGATAAAAGTTTTGCCTTTTTAATTATTATTTTCTTGAAAGAGCTACACTGCTAAGTACATGTATCCCTTAGAATAAACATTCAACAGATAAGCAAGTCTAATGCATTAATATTTAAAGTGTTATTGAGAAAATAAAACATCATGATAGCTTGTAGGATAATATTATCTACCATTTACATCCAACTAGATAACATGGTTTAGCTTTAATTAATTCTATTGGCTTAATTAATTCTGTTACTTCAATCTATTTAGAAAGAGAAAGAAAAACAAGCAAGGTATGATGGTATCAGATAGGACAAGAATAGCAACATGAATTTCACCTTTCTGTAGAACTCCCTATAGTCCAGATATTGCAGTGATTATCCTCATCTCCTCTGGGACTCCAACTAAAGTTTTGCTATCTGTGGTTCCCCTAGGAGAGGGGGATCTGATGTGGTCAGTGGCTGTTCTGAATGTACCAGCCAGCAGGAGTGTTTTCTTCATGTCTGTCATGAAACTTGCTAAATTATCTGCATGTCTCAAAGAGTCGATACAAATTAGAAATACGCCAACAGTTTCGAAGGGAGTGATTGCCATCCCAGCAAGTTCATTAGCCTTCTGAGGAATGCTTTTGGCAGGCTCTSTTTAGCAGAACTCCATAACAAAGTAAACCAAAAATGTCAGAAAATGAATTGCAAATCACTTGGCAATACAAACGTGAGAACTAGGATGCAGATGATGGAGCATTGGGGGGAATGTATATTCTTCTTCCAGGAAGGCTGACTGCACAAGAGGGAACTATACTGAAGATTACAGCAGTGCAAGGGAATAACTTGATTAAATGAATACAGGCTGTCCAGCTTTCCAAAGGCTCTGGCAAAACCAGATGCTAGACAGTTGTGGGTTTTCTAGGGGGAAGATTTTTGCAGCACAGCCTTTTTTTCACTCWATATCTAGCATCTGAGTATTTTCAACCTATACTCTGGAGACAAATACTGTTGAAAATGGATCTTTAGCTCCAATTTTGTGAGACTGCATTGAAGCCTGTTAATTAATTCCAAAGGAGGAAATAGTCTGCTGAATGGGATATATGGCCATTATCTTACATTTCCTTCTCTAGGAAAAAAGGGTGGGAAGATTCAGTTAATGCAGGTGAGGCCACCTAGAACCTCCTGTGTCAGGTGCTGTTCTGTTCCAATTTAATCTATATTTTGGACAAATTTTACATATCACTACTACTGTATTGCTCTCATATTTGAAAATTGTTAACAGAAACAGAGCAAAGTGTGAGTTGTAACTTCCATAGAACAGAATAGTGGTACATCTGGCAGGGAGAGAAAATTGCAGATGACACAGGCAAAGCTAAAATGTTTCATGCCTTTTCTTCATCAGTCTTTACAGAATGGTTAAATGTGACCAAAGGTTCAACACAATTAGAATTAACACGGAAACAGAAATGCAAGGGAAAGTAGGGAGAAAAATGAATATTTAGATTCAGAAAAGTCAGACCTAAGGCCTGTTTGCAAGTGAAAAGACTGTGCAATAAACCAGGATTTGAATTTATGAGATGCCTGCTACTGTGCGTTGGGTCCCCATATGGGAAGTCCTCGGGTAGAAGAGGGGCTTCACATGAAGCATATAATCCAGGGCCTCATAGAATTTGTGCCAGCTTACTTAAAGAAGCAGTGTCTAAACCAGCAGTAATTAACTTGGAGAACTCCTAAAAGATACAGATAGCTGAGTAAACATAATATATATCTTTAGATGAGAAAGAAAAAAAAAAAGAAGAAGAATTAAGACAAACTGAGCAGCCTAAGTTGGTATCTGGAAGGATGCTGACAGAAATTAATAATCAATTTACAAGCCCCTCAAGCATAAGGAGGTAATAAAAAAACAGTCAGTCAGTATCCACCAACAGACACATTTTTTTCTTTAGGGAGACTTTTGACATGCTCCAGACAATCATGACAGTAAGTATATTTTAGATTAAATAAGTAGGGAGGCATATCTGTTTGAGAACCCATTCTCAAAGAATAATTTTATCAATATTCTCTTGTCAAGATGGGTACCCATAGGCCCTGATTTTTCTGCTATTCATTACTTTCATTAATGTCTTAGGCAATGGGATTTTTGAATAATGTCGCACTTGGAGACAGTGCAGCAGGGCTAGAATTAAAAATATTCCTGATAAATGGGTGAAATGGTTTCAAATGCGTAAGATGAAATTAAATAAAGACAATAAAGACAGTGTTTACGACTGAGAAGTCAACTGCACAAGTACCAAATGAGAAATAACTGTTAAAGCATCAACATCGTGGAAGTTGGTTACAGATCTGTAGCAGAAAATGTAAATCTCTTCTGCGAGTTTGTTAACAAGAGAGTCAGTAACCAAACAGGGAGGCAGCTACTGTGCTCTAGCAGCACTGGCACTCAGGTAGARAAATGCCCTTTAAAAAGGATGGCAAAACAATGGAGAGAGTTCAGAGAAAACCAATAGAATGAAGGATTTAGCATGTAATTTGTTAAGGAAAAAGAGAGAAAATCAAGGAGGGGACATTGTAATTATCTTGTGTATGTAAAAAGGTGCTATTAAAAGGACTGTGAAAACTTTTCACTGTATCTACCAAATTTACCCCAAGTAGTATCAGGTTAACTTGCAAGAGATTATATTAGGGGCTATGGAAAAATAAAAACATGCCCTATCAATGTAGTCAAACGCGTGAACAAATTATTTAGATAAACTGTGAAACTCCGACACTTATTAGGTTCAGAGAAAAAAATGATTACAGCCTGTTCATATTGTTTACTTATACCTGATCCTTTCTCATACATTAACTGCTGGGAGTCCTATCATCTCAACATTTCTACAATATACAAGTATGAATTCTTATTCTCACATTTTATTTTAGACCATGGTGATAAATGAGCTTCTATTTATTAATATATCATATAATTTTAACTTTTTGAAGGGGGAAACAATTACTTGTCTTCTTCGCTCAATTCGTTTCATATGCCATGCTATAAGCCGAGTAATTTAAATGAGATGCCACTTAGAACTAACTTGGATTCTAGCTCTAAAACAGTATCACAGGTTGAAGGAAACACATTAATTCTCTTTACTCAGAACCTTTCCGTCTTCACATCAAAGCAAAACAGTTTTGTGGAAGTGCAACCAATCAGTATTTCACTTATGATCTGAAATTGCTTCAAACAATCTTAAAAACAGAGAGCTTAATCATTGCCATAGAGACCCATGCAAGTCCTCTGAATATAAACACCTGTGAACAATGGTTCTAGTTTATCTTCACTTATTCCTGTTTATATTTGGTCTTCTTCTATTAATTGTTTCAGGAAATACACACATTTTCCTAGGCTACAGCCAAGCTATTTAATAGATWTTTTTATAGAGAGAAAATTGCAGCACTTACTCATCTTATCTGCATCTGCTGTATTTTACTATTGATGTAGGAGCTCTAATTCAATCTGAGAATGTACTTGTTAAGAAAATCCATATAGGATTTAATTTTGATGTTAAAATCTAATTATCATTAATAGAATAGAGTAACCATCTGAATGGATTTTTGTGGTTCTCTCATTGCATTATGTAATAGAAATGAAAAGATGTTGATTTTTTTTCTCAGCCTTTCAGTATAGATAAATGACAGGGTAACCTGCCCAGCCATGTGGAGTTCAGTTTGAGCTGAAGGAAGACTCTACTTCTTTAAAATGTCCCCCTTCACAGTGGCAAATGTATAAAATGTGTTTAATGCCTGTGACTGTGGAGGTGAGAAGAATGTCCCAGAAACAGGGTGTGAGATATGAAGCAAAACAGTCCTCAGAACAGGARTAGGAGTTCAAGCTACCAGCACTGTGCAAGGCCCAGGCCCAGGAGACAGGACAGAAGGAAGTTTTTGCCTWAGTGATCTTAGATCTAGGTCCACAGAGCATGTCCTGGGTAAGCATAGCAGTGCTTTAATTTATTATTTAAAAAATAAAATTAGAAAAAAAACACAAAAAGTTTGTTCCTACGGCAAAAGGAAGAGCTGTCAGAGCAATGACCAAGAGTGACTGTTACTGGCCAGCAGCCTGGGTGCAAGGCCTGCAATTTCGTACTGCAAACAAGAGGATAAGTTAGGAAAGCGRTGGGTGTATAAAATGGGGCAGGGAATATAAAATGGGGCAGTGGATATATGGGATACATGGTACAGATGGTGTGGGGTACGGTAGGATGGGCCTTGTAGTTCAGAAAGGCTTCTGGGCTTGGCTTGGGCTACAACCAGGGCATTTTTAATGGAGTTTACTGTCCAGGTGATCAGTGGGTTTGGGAAGAAGAAGTATATAAGGCTGACCCTCTTGAAGTAGACACAACTTTTGTGGAATTTTTTCCTTSAAGTATAAAATAGTACCCTAAGTGAAGACTTTATATGAAACATGGATACGGTGTTAGATTAGCAGCTTATCAGCAAGTAACTTTCCTTTAAACTACTTTATAACCTTATTTACATCTTTCATATGATGACCTTAGTTCATTTTCCTGTTAACTGTTTTAGATCCATTCAGTTATTTTTGTTCCTCTTAAAACAAGAATCCAGTGTTTCTGACCCAAACCTTACCTTTCTTCCACATGCTGAACCAGTATAGCCACTTCTGCAAGCACAGATATTTGGTCTTATGCACCTGCTTCCAAACAGACATTTTTGCTCACAAAATGCTACAAAAGAAAGAAAAAGTCGTTTATTTTTAGTTACTGTAAGGTTCATAATAAGGATAGAAATATGAATGAATATGATATGAGGAAACATGACCATGTTCATATGGTAGAGGAAAGGGTAATTAGGAAAAATATTTAGGACTTAGAAGTTATGCCTATTTGATTTGCCTCCTTTGACTATTTTTCATGCCTGTGTGTCTGTTATGTTAGAATTTTCTTTCTTTATTCTTATCCTCTTCTAAGTGATGGGAAAAGAGAAGACTGTGCCAGGGTAATCACCTTAGCTCAGTAGGAAATGGATCTGTTTTGAAAGCCAAGATATATTCTGGGCAGTGATAGTTGGTCAGATTTGTGCCAAAATTGATTTTATTTTGTTCCAATTGAAATAAAATAAGAGCTATTAAAAGATCCTTTCTTTATTTGAGATGAAAAGATACATTAAATATGCACCACCAAAGGTGCTGGCGTCACAATAAATAAAAGGGAGGTTTTCATGAACTGTGTACTTCACATATCTGGATACCAGGGTGACAGGAAAGGCAATTGCGTGGCCCTGCACCATCACTAATGGGCTATTCATTCTAAGTATAAAGGATCCATTTTTTTGTTAACGTTATTTACAATACCAGGGTACTTACAGAGGCCCATCCATTTGAAGATTTTCTGCTAATAAAAGAATCAGTCTCCTTTTTAAGAAAAAAAAAATAGCTATGGAAAGTAATGAGTTGAATTACTCAAACCTTAGCCAATTTTTCATCCTCATTAGCAGTTTGCATTGCTGTGACATTGTTTTGGCACAGAGAGAACAGCTAATTCATAGGGCATCAAATCAAGAAGAACACACACGTCATATTATTTTAATTAGATCTCATGAGTTAAACTTTCTATAAATATTACCAGAATATTCTTTCCTAGTTAGCAGGAGTCAAACTCAATGGCTTCAAAATCGGTTAGGTGTGAATCAGCAGCTGGATTCTTTCATTTTCTTGTCTGGTGGGCATATATAGCAAGTCTCTTACTATGCACCTTTATGACAGATTTAAAAATAAAGTATATTTATGTCTGTGTTCTGGTAACATCTCTTCTATTATTGTATCTAAGCAAAATAAGCCATCAGATTTGGGATGCTGTAATTTATCACTACAAGAAATCGTTCCATGGAAAATAAACTTCAACACATTGAAGGGATGCAGGTGCAGCTTCCAGAATTTGAGTTGGTTAGTCTTAGATTCTGATTTTGATGGATATATATCGACATATATATATATATATAATGTATATATATAAGTAAATATATATAAGTATATATATATACATATATATAAGTAAATTCTTTGCCTAAGGTCTGGAGTCTGAGAGAGAGATGAGCTAGACCAGTGACTTCAGAGAACCCATTGTGGGATCCTAGGCCATTCAAATATCATTTTCAGAGAAAAGTTACAGGAATTGTTATAGTGATCTTGAAAGCCAGGGGAAAGCTGTCATTTTGCCATAACAATTCCTATCTATACTTATTTAAGTATCATCTGAAACTTTTTAATGCTTTTTGTCTACCATGTTGTTGAAAAATGTGTTGCCAACCTCACCAACTTACCTTATCATACCTGCTAAGCCTCATGGAGTGGGTAATGATTTTAACATATGGAAGAATATTAAAATGTAAATATATATAGTTAAGCTCAAGCCTTGCAGCTAAGGGAAAGAGGTAAAGAACCAGACTTACAGGCAATCTGTATATATTAAAAATGAGAGGATGTGAATGCCCTGGCAAACCACTGCTCCTATGAGTCAGCCGTTGAGATTTATCCTGTTTCACAGCTACTGACCTTTACCATGTCCAGAACAAAGACATGCAGAGACCTGGACATGCTGATAACCTTCAGATACTCTTCTTATCTGCTGCCAGGCTAATGACCTTGACTTGCCTTCCTAGCATGAGAACTAGTTGGTTTTTTTCTGCTATTTCTTAAAAAGTAAAAAATGCTGTATTGTTTAAGCAAGATTTTCAGAAGCTAATAACTAGGGGTGGTCTGGTATGCTTTGGCAGAATTCATTTTAAATTAGTTATCATTAAAAAACCCTTTTTTTCCATCTGTAGTTTCTTTGTTTCTCCGGTGATGCCAACAAAGAGAAAAAAGAGGGAAATGTTTTCCTCCTTTACTCTCAGGTAAACGTCTTTTCTCACCCTCTCTACTCATTGCTTCCTGCCACCATCCTCAGAAAAAAAAAAAAAAAAGAGCTCAGTTAGGAGAAAAGTTAAAGAACATTTTGGAAGAAAATTGGAATTGAAATCAGAGATGATAATAACATAGCTGAAATTCAAATGAATATTTCATAAATGTATTTACAAGGGATGCTAAGCCACTAAATGGTAAGAATGACACAGACTATTTCTGCATTATCCTATACAGATTCAGCAAAGTCACTTAATAAGCTAAGCTTATGTTAAAATTATAATCAATAAATGCCCATTACAAAAACAGATTTACCCCTGAGTGCTAAAAGAACAGAGCTACAATTTGCATGCAAATGACAATCTTTTTAAAGGTTTCTCTTTTTTTTTAAGGTTTGAAAGGGTTACATAGAAAAACTAGAAGCCAGATTGTTTGAGATGTTCAAGACAGAGAGGGAATGAACAAGAATGTTGAGAGAATTGTAAGGCTGTAAGCTTGACACTTATAACATGCAAATAAAGTAAAGATATTCTGAAGGGCAAATGAGAAGCCAGTATGCGTTCAATAATATTAGAACTGAAGACAGCAGCATGAATTTTAATGATAAAGATGCTTCACAACTCTCCCTTCTTATACTTTATAATTAATTATTAGAATTATACCTTGATCTGGCATGCTGATCCTTAACAAGAGACTTACATCTCTGGCCAGAAGCCTTCTGACTTTACTTAGGGTTATGTTTTAGCTAAATCTGTCAAGGGAATCAGACTGCAGAATCAGGTCTTCACCACTTTGGTCTAATGTTTCTTTTCTAGCTCAAGAAAAAGATGTGAGTTAACACAGCAGGAGGTAGAGAGAAGCCACAGGAATGGAGCTTTAGAATGGGTATCTAATCTAAAATTGGTAGGAAATCTGTAATGGCAAAACATGGTGATCTTAGGATACAGTTTCTGTGTTTTCAAGGAGGGAATTTTTAGAACATCTGTGCTGCTGTAATGAAAGCCAGAGTCAAATAGAAAAAAATCTTATAGTGGAAACAGATATGTCCTAATCTATGAAGCTGCTACTTTCTGTAGTTAAGGTGTGCTGAAAATTTCAAAAAACGTAACTTTTAACCTGACTTTCTCAAAGGTAATTTCAGAAAATTTGCAGTACAGTTCGGAGCTTTATAATTAATCCTTAAAATATGACAATCAAAATCGTAGTTATTTATTAAAGATAATGTGTGTAKCCCACCATATACCTTATTTGTTGGGACAAATGACCTATTTTATTGATTCTCTTTCAGAAGTTATTCAGTGCAGTTGCAGATGGCTAGGGAAGAATACTGTTCTGTTGATTGACCTCCTTTTTTTTTACAGTCTGATAGGGCTATTGTTTTATCCATGACTCCTTCAACAATAGCCCTTAAAAGTCCCTTTACCTGCATTTATCCTTGCTAAATTCTGCAGTGTAATGGTAGCCAGACACTGGTGAAACTGGGAGACAGCTCGCACAGACATTACTGGAGTGTTGCTTTGACTTTGACTGGTTGTACTAAGAACAGTATTGAGAAATTTAAAATTCACTGCTTTAAACTGAAATGAAATTTCATTACACATATTTCAAAAAAAGCATTTTTTTTTGCTCGTATTACTGCATCTCTATAATGCACCTGAACTCCTTTATCCATCAGTTGAAAGACACCTGTGATGTGTACGTCTGGTAACAAAGTCCAGGTTTCTCTGAGCAATTGTAAAATGAGACAGTCACTCAGATTTGGACGGTGCTAATCTTAAATAAAACCAAACTGCAAACCTGCCCTAGATTAATGTCAGTGGAGTTACCAGGTGAAATGTTGAATCACCACCCATCACTTGTGGTATGGATCTCTGGATGGATTCCTCTAGTGAAAGCTGGCTGGAAATGCAGGGAGTCATGCTTTGCACTTAGAAGTTTTAATATTAATTATTCAAGACCTAAAACTAGAGAACATCGTGCTTTACATTTTCTAGTTTTAGAGAAGTCTTAAGAAGAGGGTTTTTTTTTTTTTTGTGGCAACTGTAGTTACTGTTGTCTTCAAACATTTTTTTCAAGATGTTTGATGATGTTTTTCAATGCAGGAGTTAGCAAGTGGGTTAGACTCTGAACTAAATAGCTAAAGCTAGGACTATCTAACCTCTTTCTGTTCCTGGAAAAAAAGAAAAAAAACAAACAAGAAACAAAGACACAACCACCCCCAGCTGCTGGTAGACTGTGGAGAAGGTTCAGTGATTACTGGGAAAGGTTATCTGGATATTCACTTGTGGAATGAAACTAACTTTTGCATTAGAAAGCTGAAATTATTTAGAAACACACAATGATACAATCTTGAATGACGTGTTGCTGTTAATTTTGTATGCCTTAATGTGAACATTTTGCTGTATTATTAAATTTAACAGCCAAAGTCGTTAGATAAAGTGGCACAAGTCTGGGGCATGGCCTTGTTGTGGATGGTATAATGAAGAAAATTTGATCATCCACACACAAAGAGAAAGAGGATGCAGAGCACAGAGAAAGCTCTGAGGGCGAAAATTTTGGACAAAGCACTTTGCAAAGAGGAATGGTGTGATGAGCCAAGTGCCTCCGTGCTCGGATGCCGCTGCTCCTGGCAGATTGCATGGATTTGGCCTCCTGCTTGTGTGGTGCCTGCAGATAGAAAGCGGGCCAGAGCCATATGGGAGTAAGAACAAAGGATGCTCTCGTTAACCAGGGGTTGTTCGCAGACCTCGTCACTGCTGCGCGCAAGCTGCTCATCAGGGCCAGAGCGCTGACGAAAGTCAGCAACTCTCTGAAAAAGTGGGGCACTCAGGAAGCTCAAAATGTTTAGACAGATAAATATATATTTCTAATTGAATTCTAGATCTGGCTGGATAGAGTCCCATGTTAAAATACTGGAGCACAGACCTGCTTTCCTGCATTACACTTCTATGAAAAATCTCCTTCATACCTAACACCTGTGGGCATGATGAGGAGGATGTTTTTACTGCTTCTTCCCTGCCTCAATCTGAATGCCCTACAGCAGCATTACAAGAACCAATCATCTGCTCTCTGACACTAGTATTTCCCCTTTCTATTAAAAAAAAATAGAGAAATCCCAAATACTTGGTGATTATTTGAGTTTTCTGTGAGACCTAGGAGTCTGTGAGTGTGAGAAGAATACTGCCTTCCTATGCCTTTCCTTGTGCCGTCTTAGTCTAAAACTAGGAATGTCCACAAACTCAAGTGATGCATTAGTCAGTAATGGATCTCTTCCTATTCCAGGCCTTCCAGTTCCTCCCAATGCAAGTATTTTCCTCCATCTCAGTGGTCCCTAATGCACACCACTTACAGGATCAGGCTCTTGGGTTACAAGTACATATTTTTGCTTTATGTCCTTAATTCCAGTTGGACATGCAGATTGGAATAATCCGTTTCCTCTTGTCTCTGACCTCTCTTTTTTACCTTGTTTTGAAGTCATAGCTTAAAGTCTGCTATTTTTGTCTGACAAGCCAAACTCAGCATCAGCCAAAATAAATGATGACTCAATTCTCTTTCTCTCATTCATATTGAGTCCTGAAGTGTCTTTGAATGTAGTAGTTTTAGTCACAGCATAAGACAGTTTTGACAAATAGGAAGTAGAGTTTAGATGCTAATCATTTAGAGTTGACGTATAATGTAAACAGGGTAGAAAGCATAATGTATAAATGTGACTGGTGCACTCTGTGTGGCTTTGCAGCAGCAGTCCATAAAGCAGCACTTACGAGTCTGGCACCGCATCCCTGTCCATCCTCCAGAGCACTCGCAGATGTTTGGCCCTGTGCATTCGCCACCGTTCAGACACTTGTGCAGGCAAACAGCTGTACAGGTTGACAGGGAACATATGAAAAGATGTACACAACATATACCGGCTTTCAAGATCTGTCTTAAAGAGTGACGTATGAACACRTTAAGTTTTAGGTCATCTGACTGACTTCAAGATAAATTAATGTGCTCTCTTTATCAGAGAATAAACTTTTAGAGTTTTATTTATATTTATTTATCCTTAAGTTACTGTCATTGATAGCTGTCTGCTTCTTTACTAGTAGCAGCTTTGCTATTCCAGATGCTTGCTATCAACTAAGAATGTTCTTCACCTCTTTATGGTAGCATTCATATGCTATATGCAAGTGTTGTATGCTCTAAATAAATAGAATCATAGTAGAATTCACTATGCTTATTGTATATATTATTCATTCAGAAATACTGAAAGAGTTAATGTATATTTTTTTTTGTATGAGACACAGACTTCCTGCGGAATTTAAGAAGTTGTATATTATGATTCCAAACACTGAATCTGAAACTGTATTTACCACTAGGACTCAAAGGGTAAAAAGCCAGTATTTCAATTGRGTTTATATATAGCATGTCATCTTGATTCTAAATTTATCCATTTCATCTGTCAACATCATGATAATGAATAACCACATAAGGAAAAATGCTCCTTGAAAATATTTCAGGATAGCAGGATTTTAATTATATATTTRTGTAAACTGTAAGCAGATATGGTAAAATTACAGAGTAAAAACATATTCCCCCCCAAAATATATCTGATGACCTTGGCGGTATATCAATTTGGAAGGCGTTTAGTACGTTTTATATAGTTTTGTATTTTGAAATATATGACATTTATTTATAAAATAGAACAAAATATGTTATTTATATTAAACAGAAAATCAATATTTCAAGTTTAATACTGTACAAGTGAATTTTCATAAATATGTACAAAACAGTTGCATAAAGCCGAACCAGATTTCCCTACACACACATTTTTTCCTTTGCAAGTCTCAAATATTTATAGCATTTTGTGCTACCTGTACACAAGATTGCTTTTCTTCAAACTGCTGAAATAGCACATTCTATTCTCTCTATTGCTTTGTAATATTAAAAGAAGATTACAATAGATGACGAGTGGCTTAAGTAATAAACAACAACCTGTCTGATAGGCAGCAGAGATGCTTACGTTTATTACAGTGCTTTCCCTTCCAACCTGATGGGCAGTCACAGACGTTTGGGCTGACACACTTCCCTCCATTCATGCACATGGGATCACAGACACCTGCAGATATATATCAAAGGAAGAACATGGTGGTTGGGAAAGGAGGAGGACTTTGCTAGAAACTTAAACCTTTTCATAAGCTTGAATTGCTAGTGAATAGAAAATTAAAAAAAAAGTGATTTGGATTTGAAAATCTGAAACTCAGGCTTGATAGCTTCCATAAATCCRTCGTCCGTGTGCTGAGGCTTGTGAGGAGGCCCTCCTAAGTAATCTCCAATAATGCTCCACCAGAGACATGAGGGAGGCATTATTTACAAAGACTCTCAAAAAACAAGTCAAATTTCTGTAATGGCTGTAGACAGACCAGATCATTGTTAAAGTTCTGACTTGTTGATTGGAAACATCTGATATTCTCAAATGTTCATTTGGATAAGAAATGACTTTGCAGAGAATAGATTGGTTTCACACTATTTTGGGAATGTTCTTGCATTCAATCCAGCTTAAAGACTAAACAGATCTATATGAGTCTGTGGCATTTTTGCGTGATTATTTTTTATTTCTTACCTTTGCACTATATTCTTTCATCTGAGTAAAATGTTTGTCTTTTAAATGGAAGAAATTAGACGATTTCTTGTTYGATTTCATCAGAAATCTGACATTTTTTTGTGTCTCATATTAGATGCTGCCTTTGTTAAGTAATTTTACAAAACCCAACACTAAAATCTCAGTATATGACAAGTCAAACATCTTCAATCTCAAAGCACAGAGTTCCATCACTATAACATATAGGTATATAGGATATAGGTAGATGCTCTAATCGGGTGCCTGCAGTCCTTGCCTGCTATTTCTCCTTGCCTCTTATGAGCACTGCAGGAAGGAACCATTAGAAACTGGGCAGTTCAGAAATGAGATCATGCAGATGTAGTGGAAATAGGAGTTATTGGCCTTTTACACTTGCCCTATCTCTTTACTGCACTGCCAGCTTTTAGAGCTGCATTGCTGCCCATAGCTGGCTGCTGTGTTTGCATTTTGCTCTGTGCCAGGACCCTTGGATCTCCCAACATAGTGCCCTGCCCTCGGACAGGTTGAACTTACCCACCTCTGTAAGGCCTGGTTGAATCAAAGCCCCTAAACTGTCATCCTCTTTCTCCTTCTTTCCCCACCTTTCCTGATCCGCGCTATAATCCTGGCCTCTGATTATTAAGGCTCTCAGGGATCTAGAATTCTTGCTGAGCTGTCAAAAAGTACTGCAACSAGTAGTTAAAACCTACTCGAGTTCTAAGTGTAATGGCAACCTTAACTCTGAAATCATTTAATCTTTTCTTTTACTCTTCCTTCCTCCCTGCCTCTTTTAAGCCTACATCGTGAGTGAAGGCTTTTAACCTGCAATATTGTAGTGTATTTTATTTGATTTCCTGTTCCAATTATAAAATAGCTGAAGTGTTCAGRATTTAGAAAGGATGACAGCAAACCATAATGTTTAACCTAGAATTCAGATAACTTTATGATACTCACTGATGATAAGGTCCCCAGATCTAACTTGTTCTCCCCAAATCATGCTATGGAAATCCAGGGAGGTGATGTTGAGGTCGTATGCGAAATATTGTATATCTTTCAGTTTGTTAGACATTGTGAATCTTGGGCACTGTCTTTCTCCCCCATTAAAAAAGTGAAGTCAAGAAAGAAATAAAAAGAAGCACAATAATACATGTTCCACAGGGCCTTCTTGGTTTTGTTCCTTTGATTTTCTCTGTTATTTTCCCCTTCTACTAAATATTACATATTAAGATTTTCTTAGTTGCTTTATGTTGATTGATATCAGACTTTTTGACCTTCTTTCAATTACATGGAGTTAAACCAAGAGGTTTTTTGATTCAGTTCTGAATTGGGGTTTGTTTATAAGGGAAATAGTTCCATCTCACTTTGCATTGTAATTCAGCAGAACTGAATCACATTTGGGATCCAGTTTTGCTTTGRGTAAAACATAACAGTTCAAACTGATATTGAGCTTGGGATTTGTYTGAGTGTTTGTTTAACTGCCCTCAAAATGAACAGGTAATTATGGAAGTATAGCACTTTGACACTGTTCTATTGCTTATGACCTTCCTCACTTAGGCAATAACTTCAATCCAGAGAAGTTCAATTCAGAGATAACTAAGAGAGTCGCTTAAGTGGGGAGTGCAGGATCAGGGCTGCACATGCTCGGAAGGGCAGGAGCCCTCTTGTGCAGATCCTTTTTCCTCTAGATAGAGAACTCACAAGGCACCTTTATGTAAATGAATGCAGTGATATCTATCCATTTATTTATTTATTTATTTATTTATTTATTTATTTATTTATTTATTTCTGTCTGACATCTCTACCTTATTCTCTCTTCCTTTAACTTTCTTAAACACAATTCCATTTCAATGCCCCTAAGACAGCCTTCAGCGTTTGTTGATTATAACTAGTTCCGATCCCTACTAGTCCCACTGCTTGGCCTCTGTGGAGGAGCTCTGATTTCAAAATAGCAAACAAAAACGTTAGAGCCTCTCACAGGAAAACTAAATAAATTATCAGACACTAGGAGAGCAAATCGAATTACCCTATTTCTCCCAGGCACGGGCACRACTTTGAAAAGAGTCAGTTTTCTTTTTTCCCCCTCCCCTGAAAACTGCAGATGAGCTTKGCCCGAAGACAGCACTGGTTTGACAGGTTTACCGTCTGCCTTGGGGACTACCCTTGATTAAACTGCTGTGAGCATGTTCGAGTTTTCCCTTTGTTCCAATGTGAGAGGGGGGATCCCTGGAGGTGGGTGCTATCCAAATGTCCTGGGTGCAGTCAGTAGCTCTGAAATCCACCCCCTTGCTGTCAGCATCAGGGTTTCCAAGCTGCCACTAAGAACTGAAGCACAGGATTTTATAAGCAATCAACTTCCTCAATTCTGTGAAGGCTGTGGAGGCCACAGTTTAAAAACCAGAAAAGGCATTTCAGTGGTCTTATGTTTTCCAGCACTATTGAGTTAGATAAGGTAAACCTATGTTGGATGTGATAATGCAGATTAAAGGAAAAGCATGATTATATGTTGTATTTTAGGTGAGGAGTGATTGTGATAAAGGTAACAAGCAGCTGTGGGTGTTAAGATAAAACATAGGTGTTGCACAGGGCATCACATGTAATGTGTGCTATTCTGCGTAATGAAAGGCATTCACGAGTTGCTAAGTTTTCTGTTCTATTCAGCAGCTATTTCTCTTTGATGGCTTTAATGTATTTTGACCTTACAATCACTTAAAACTTTCTTTGACCCTTTTTATAGCTTATCCTCGCTAGGTTAACTTGACCCAGCGAAGTGCTTCTTGCAACTCTTTTTATCAGCCTCCATAGAACACCAAGGTTCAATTGATCCTTAAGGTAGTCAAAGCGCCTGGTTTGTAAGCCAAAGGGTACAGCTTCCCCTTCAAAACAAATGTTTCTAGAGATTACTTAAACTGTTAARAAAACTTAAATGTTGGAAGTAGTATCATCAATGAACACCCACCATTCCAGGGTCTTCCTTTTTCTGCCCTTCTTGCAATCGATTTACAATAGCAGTTGCCTTTAAAATGTAAACGGCATTAAGCAAAATTTCCCTGCTGGGGAACACCAAAAGGAGCTAGGGCAGAGCTAAGCTCAGAGCATGCTCTGCTGCAGCTACTGTAAGCAATTCAGAGTAGCCTCTTATTCTAACAACATTAGCCAGCAGTTGTTTCTGATTGGTTTACAGTGATTAAAAGAAAGCAGACTTTTCCTTTAGACTCTCATTGTTTCTGTGGATTAGCAGGCATTTTTTTTTTTTTTTTGCTGAACTTAAGTTACTTTTTGATTCAAGTACCTCATTGCACCTTCTCTCCCTAGAAACAGGTAATTCTTTTTCCTTTTGGCTTCTAATTTTGTTGAAATACGGCAGACTTCCTCCCAACCCTTTATAAAGTCAAAACAGAGGGAATATTAAATCAGGCTCCTAAAATTTTGGCAGAAAGGGGCCCTTTGGAATGTTTTAGGAATACATTGCAGCAGCTGAACATCCTTGTCCTTTCCTGACAATGACAGCACACAGCCTATTTCTTTCTGAATCAAAAATTACCTGTCATCATGTATCTTGAGCCGTGCTGCTGATGAGGAGACAGTGCGTCACACTGCAGTGTTGATTAGAAGATGTAGTTTCAAGACAACTGTTCTTTTTTTTTTTTTTTTTGCCCTGTAGAAGCTGAGAAAATTGACCTGCTGCTGGATGTGTTCTGCCTTTGGATGGAAGAGAGAAAATAGCCTCAAGCAGTAACATCTGTGTGGGCCAGCTAAGGTAATGCATCAGGCTACAGGTTACTGACAAAAAGCACAGAAATGAAGCCAAAACGCACCTACTGGTGTATATACACTTTAATTTATCCTTTAAGTCACCATCCCTATGCTGTCATTTGTATGTGATTCACAGGCAGCTACTTTTATTTCTGGCTGGTGTTGGGTTTGGAGCAACTTCTTTGTGCACCTAGAGCGTATTTCAGCTTGATCTCTCTATTGCTCTTTTGAGGAGGAGAAAGTTGATCAGTCACAGTTTTGACTTTGTATGTGCAGGAATTGTTTTAATGTTGGCTTTCTCCTCTCTGCTTTGTGGTTATCTTGATTTGGTGTGGCATGTCAAAAACAGAGGGCTGGAGCTGGGGAGATACAGCGTGGTAAGGAGACAGGAGCATGGGACAGCTCTAAGAATATCATCCACTGTTCTCCTCAGGAAAATACATGACAGAACTCAGGCTGAGAACAAAAATGAGACCAGTAGATGTCGAAGCAGTGAGTTCCTGCGTTAAAACTGGCCCTTCTAGTCCTTTTCAAACATTTATAGACAATATGCACTACCTATTGATATAAACTAAGGAGAAGTTCTATGGGAGGAATGAGACAATCTCAGGACAGCAGCCTTAAAATGCAGGGTGGATATTGCTGTTCTTTTTTCACAGGACAAGAAATGGAGGGCCAGGCTGGCGCTTTCACAAAACAGCACAGTCCCATTGATCATGTGGAAACAAGGCTCCACATCTCTCAGGATGCATTATGCATCTTAGCAGCACTGCTCAAATGAAACATTATCCTGACTGCAGTAGGGAAATGATTGGTTAGATGCTTCTAGGCTCCAAATAAAGATTTGATCTTGCAGCACGCTCTTTAATCCTTGGAACAAATGAATCACAGAGCAGCTGTGTTTYGGGTGGAAAGGGAGTCTCTAAAACAGGGGCACTGCTACCTGGATTTTACTGCCCTGACACTAGCAGAAGATAGTCCAGGTAAAAAATATCATTTTGCCCTTTAGAGGATATAACTGATGCTCAACGGATCATTAGTGAGATAGATGTACCAATATATCTGCTGCTGYGAAGGTCCCAAATGCACATAGCTCTCAAAAACGTTATGGATTTGGGACACTACATTTTTTTGTCCTTTTTTTTTTTCCAAGGACAATAAGAACTAATTTTGAACATGCTAAGCTTTAGGTGTGTATGTTGCTCTAGAGCTTGTTTTTCTCTGAAATTTCTCATCTATGTTAGTTTGGATTTGTAAATAAAGAACTAGCTCTACTGCCATATCCCAGCTATATCAAAGTATCCTGGGGACATGTGAGTCCCTGAATGTCAGAAATTACAATCACAGATTAAATTTTACAGAAAAGTAATTTGGTTTATGTATCAAAATTGTTTTCAAGAGTTTTGTATAACGTTCTTCTAAAATTTGGATCCTTATCTAGATCAATGATTCTGATGTTTACTTATCTATCTTTCTTCCTTCATATATCTCTGACAGAAATGCAGGCCACTTCTTCAATAAATTAACCTTCCTGAACAGCAAAAATAATCTGGTAGAACCCTCTGAGGGAAGCGGTGTAGGAGACCAAATGACTCAAGACACGGAGGGAGCTGTGAGTGCTTTTGTGGTGGGTGTGGTGGCCGTCTGCGTTTCCAACACAGGCAACTCTCTCCATATGGGTTAGCTTGCATCACCTACACACATCAGGTTAAAAACATAGCCTGAAAAATTGTAGACTCTACAGATGACAGTATGATCCTGGTGCTTTGCTTGTGTCTGCTTTTTGTTCTGATGTATACTCCTATTAGAGTTATTAAAGCAAGAATTAATTTAAGTGTTAGATCAGAAAAAAATGGGAGTGACAATAAATACGGAAAAGCAAGGCTCCTGAGATGCTAGACTAAATTTTGTTTGTCAATAGGTGATGTACTGAAATTCTGTTTACACTGTCACATCACTCTCACTAAATGGTATAATTTTATATTAGTGAAAGAGGATCCTGTTCTGTCCATTTGTCGTCCCAAAGATGCCTTGGCAGCTGATGCAGCAAGACTCTTAAACCTTAGGACACAGTGGAAATGAGTGACACTGCCATTTTAATACAGAAAGGAGATTTTCTACTCTCCCTGGGCAGAAATATTGCAGCTTCTGTACCTTTCAGTTTGCCTATTGTCACTTTTTGGGTGACACTCTTTCTAGAGGTACAATGGGATAGCTGTTGGGATAACTGTGAAATATTTCAGCATCTTTCAGAATGAAAAGCACAGTGAACAAAATAAGCAAGTGCAGGGGTACACACGTGCACAGTATATTTTGGGAATATTCTGCCATGTATTCCCAAACCCCACCGTATATTTTGTGATTATACACGAAGCCTTTTTCTTATTTGCCTGTTGGTTTTAGTCGAGTTGCAGCATTATTAACTTTAAAGTAGCTAAACTTTGTTCTCATCTTTGCAACTGCTGGTCTATAATTTATAGGGGGAATAGCAGAGTAGACACTCAGCACAACTTGTATTTCCATCTTGTTAGGTCTGACTTCAGTAAAATTTTCTCCTCATTGGGGAATGCTCCGTGTTTTATTAGGTCAGTGAACCATTGCAGCGTGTTTATAAATTGTGCCGCTGAGCAGCTTTCTTGTCATGCCTGACTAGGAAGCGCAGGAAGACTCTCACATTCCCCGTTTTCCTTCGCTGGTTGTTTCTGCAGCTTCCGTGCTGGCGTTTCGAGCTGGCACGTGGACGTGTTTCCGCTGCCGGAGCGGGAGTGCAACTCACTTTGTGTGCACAAAGCAAAGGGGAGGCTTGGGCAGAGTAACTGAGGACAACCACAGTGAGATGGGAGGCAATTCCAAGCCAGGAAAAAGAGCAGGAGAGAGAAGTACAGCTGATAGCCCAGCGAAGAACRGGATGCTCCTCATCCACATGGAGCAGGGAGCCCTGGCTGTCCTTTCAGCAGAGGACACCCCTCTGCGTCTGCCCRGGACTACTCTGTTCTTCCTAGCGTTATTAGCTTCCTTAGAGAGTCAGCTAGGGCTTCTTTGGGAACAAACATAGGGAAGGATTGTCCTGCCAAAGCCTTCTTGTGGATAAACAGGGAATGTTAATCTMCAGAATTGCTCTCCGTCTTTTTTCAGTGGCAAATCCTAAACTTTTTTTTTTTAAAGAGCAGGAGTTTTTTAAGTATTTTAGTTGGAAATGGATACCAAAAACTGTTGTTACTTAAATCGATTAGTAGAAAACACTTATCCTGACAGAGACACTCACTATGAAAAAGAAATTTAGCAATTCAGGAATCCAAACTATTTTAGTGTAGGTATGTATTTATGTACAGCAGCAGATCTGACACATTTRTTTAATGCCTTTAAGATATAAGTAGAAAAAATTGGCTCAAAATCTACRTTTCCTGCTCTCGTAAAACTCAAACTGCAGCCTGCGAATGTTTTCTGTGGAATGAATAAAAGGGTATTACAGCCTTTTGGCTTCTTGTTTAGGATATAAATTCATCTTTCACCAAAACAGATCCTTGTAATTTTTTTCTGAAAAATAAATGTAGAGGCAAATGCATGTACTGAAAGCTCCTAATAATAAATAAGTGTACCAGCTACATACATATGATATACATATGAAAATTTAGCTTTTAAGTAAAGTCAGCTAAGGGTTTTGTCACAAATCCTTCCTAGAGTGAGCGGAGAGTAGCACTACTCCAAGAGAGGAAGCCACGAACCAGACCGTGCCCTGGGTCCCTGTCTCCCGTTTGGCTCTCTCCTTTTTCCAGGAAGTCAGAGTGTCCCCATTTTCCCAAGGAAGATGCTAAGATTATTTGGTGTTCAGGTGAATGGGAAAGATAGTACTATCCCTGATTTTTATTTTCTTAAATGTTTTCTGTTCTATATCCTGTCAGCATCTAACTGTGTCCTGCACTATGTATCTACCAGATCTTCCAATCTATCTACTTGCGTCTAGTGCTTTTAGCAGTAAGTTACATGTCTCTCTGCTATGAGCAACTATTTAGTTATTCCAGACACCCAACGTCCCAGGGTATCAGAAATGTTGGACAACTAGTTGTTGCTCATGAGCCCAACCACAACACAGGAAAGTCTAAACACACATTATTTTTCATTCACTTAGGCTGCATTCATGGATTGTTTCCCATTCAGTTATGTGGGAGGGTTTGCTCAACCTCTTTCGACCAAACTGGCTGATTTTAGATGGCTTGAATCAATCTGTCTGCTCAGTGAAGATATTCCTGATAATATATTGCCAGTTGTCATAATGATAACTTGCTGGAGGTGTAATTTTTAGAGCAATACAGCTTTCTGCTTGTGCAGCTCACCGGGCAGTAATCTGCACATACTTTGCATGAGAAGGCTGGAATGCAGGAAATCAGTGACTTTCACAATCTGGCATCACTTGGCCAAAGATGCCTTTGAAACTGATTTCCAAATCAGTTTGGTTCTAGCCCTCATGCAATAAAATCCTCATGTTACTGAGAAGGAAAAAGAGACAAGGAAGAGAGGAAAGCAGAGCTGGAAGAATGGGAGTGAGTTCCACTGTGCACTGTGACTGGGTATAAATCCTGCCAGCAGGAATTACTGGAATGGAGAAATAGTTATCTACTGACTTGGAGCTYCAATCTGCAAAGTCCAAATGTCAGCGTAATGATTTATGTGATACAGAGCCTGCAGGATTGGGCCTGGCAGAATAAAATACATGGGTGCAGAAACGTGGTCTCTGTTTTAAGGCAGTRTGTAAAACACAGCTAGCTTGGCTGGGAGACAAGGGGCGAGAAGGGCTGCTGCTGCAAGAGAAAGCAGGGATCAGGCTGCAGGATCGCTTGGTATTCAGGGGAAGGGAGCAGGAGGATGTTCAGCGCTGTTCTCCAGTGCCCTTTGCTTGCTGATGAGCTCCAGAGGGAGCTTGCCCTGCCTTTTCACTCTGAGATGGACTCGCTAGAAGCCGATAGCAGCAAAGGAGGGATAAATGTGTGGTCCCGTGAATCCCTTCATTCCTCTGCCCTTCCTTTTTGCTCCAGCCCTTCATAAGAAAAGTAAACTTGGCTTTTATTAGCTCTCTCTTTTCAAAAAAATTACTTATAAAGGACACTTGCAAAAACACACATAGCAGATGAATGGAATCTGACCTAGCTTCTTTGCCTTTGATTTTTGCAAGGATGTGATAGAAATCAATGTGTACACTGTGGGAAAGCCTCACAGAAAGTCATAAAATTCCAAGAGTATTATGACTGTGCATGAATTAAAAAAACGACAGTAGCTTTTCCTTATTATTAAAACAGAGAGYGTTTGTTTGATGCAAAGGTGATCCAGAAATATGTTTTATTTTGAGATCCTGCCAGCATTTGCCTCTTTATGCTCAACGAGACAGATTATATTGAAAACAATTCTTAGCGAGCGGGGATACAAGGTTGTTGTAYGACTGCTGATGCATAACCATCCATTTCATTGTCAGTTCTGACACCCTCTCATGCGGGGCGTGGGTGGCAGGGCTGCATAATCACCACGCCGTTATTTATCAGTAAACACACCAGGCAAATCCTTCTGTCTCCGCTGGCAGCCAATCAGACTTGGGTGATTTACACGTTTTTGGAGACGGCGTTTGTAGGCACGAAGAACAAACAGCGACTTTCAGGCTGAATGCCCTTCTCCGTACGTGAAGGCAGCGAGAGGGAGGCTGCGTGGCCAGGCCGTGGGGCCGCCTCTCTCACTGGCAAGTTTTAGCTGTCAGACAGACATTCAAAGAGCCAAATGGTACCAGAGTGGGAGCGAGGAGGAACCCAAAGCACGCTGCTATGGATTTCGAAGAAACCAACAACAGCAACTTTGGGCTCTATTTAGAAATAGCACATCTTTGATGGGCTGACGTAGCTCTTGGTTTTAATTGCGTCCTTCAGTTGAGGATCTCAAGCTGCCAAAAGCAAACAGAAGCTTTGCTTTCTCAGCCACTGCCAGTGAGATATTAAGAAGAGAAATGTATAAAAACAGTAGACACAGTGCCAAAATATCCAGGGACAATTACTCAAAAAGCTGATTGAACTTGTCCTTATCTTTGCCTCTAGACATTGTTCCTACCTAAAACTGAGTAAAAATKTGTCATGACAAATACACTATTTGTTTAGACTATTCTGCTATTTCAGTTAAGAATTTTAGGGTGTCTTTCTATCATGTTTGTTAAGATGAAGGAAATACTTCTACCTGTTAACTACTGGATAAACAGCCCAAACTATTAGTATTTTATTGGTAGAAGGGCAAACGTCTGACCCAGGCTGCTGCATATTAGAGCTCCAAGATTAGACGAAATCTTAATGGATGAATTACCTCCTATTTGGGCAATTAGAGCTTTATTGGCTTTATTAATACAATTGATACCTCTATTAGAAGATGCCAGAGGTAACTGTGTATAAACCAGGTATTGTAGTGTACGAGCAGAGGCAAAACTGAAAAGCCTGCTGATTTCAAGCGTTGACTGCAGGCTCAGGAAGATAACACTTTAGTTGGGATCATGGTTTCTGAAAAGAGTATTTCTCAGGTTTTCTGGTCCACTGGAAGTTTCCCAAAACAGCAAGTATTTTCCAAATCTAACGATGAAGAGTATCAGCCTGCTCTACCTCACATAAATGGTAGGAAACATCTTCAGACTTTGATAATCCTATTTACTCACTCAACCTTGATCAGTTTTGTTAGGGAGGCAGTAAATCCTCCCAACATTTCCAAGATTCGAGACTGAGTGTAAGTCCATAGAGAAGCTGATACAGTGCCAGAGCTTGGGAGAAACTACACGAGAAGGGGAGAAACCCTTKTAGTAGTGGACAAGGGCTTAAGGACAATGGAAGTTCATATTCAGAAAGCAAAGAGCAATTAAAATAATGATGAAGCCACTCACGAGGAATTGTTTTTCTCAGAACTGTAACATGCCCCGTTCTGGCTAAGCCAGCTGTGCCTGCTCAGCACGGGGTAACCTGGCAGCTGTCGGTGCTTTGGGTACTACTGAGCTGTGATTTGAGCCACAGGTTCACATTTGAGTTCCTCTGAAATGGAGATAAATTGTCCTGAGGATTTGCAAATGGGAGCTCCTGCAGTATTATCCAGTAATATTCAGCAACCTTTGTTTCTAGTTGTAGTTTTGCTATTCTCCTGTATGTATTTCTTTTCCTTGCACTTTGTGCAAAGATATTGTGACTCCGTATAATTACCATAGCCAGTAATAAATCGTGAACAAAATTTTAATTCTTACGCAGTACACAGATGTATTACATGGGGCCTTAAAGGCAAACAGGAAAGACTTAAATTCTGAGAAAATCTTTTCTACCCACTAGTAATCTAGTGTTCTTGTTCTCATTCTTTCCTTCCCATATTCTCACCGTCACCGCTTCCAGGGAGGTTAGTAGAAGCTCCGCATTGATTCTTTTCCCAGGGTGATTTCTAAGACTCGAGCACACAGCCTGCAGGGCTGAGCTCATCTTTACAGAACCAGCTGCCAAGGCAGCCGCAGGATTATCAAAATCCTGCTTGTCATTGTAAATCATCACTATTTGATAAATGTATAAAAATATCTATATACCGCTAGCAATGCTGCAAATGAGACAAAATGAGTTATATGGCAGGTTACCATTTTTTGAAATGTGAAATGGATGTTGTGATACTTTTCCCATTTTATTTGGGGAAAATGAGTTGGGAACTGGAACTTCTTCATTCTAGCAAATTACTTTCCACTTTTTCATTTATGTGTGAGTGTAACTGAGATAAGAGTACACCCCTAGGTATATTGCAGATGTGTCTGCTGAAAGGGGAAAGAAACATAGCGGGTTGGTAGAGCTGGACCATTTAGGGGAAAGCTTGCCTAGAACTGCATCTTGATCAACTCTTATTTTCTCTGATCTGCCTTGAGATACGGCAGCATGTTTAAAGCTGGAAACAGTGCTTTAGTAATGTTCCCTAAACTCAAAAACAAGTTGCCAAACAGAAGGATATTTTTTTTTTCTGTTGTTGTTTCTCCTTTCTTCCCTCCAGCTTGTTCCTGCCAGAACAGACTATTCCACTGCACACTCTGCAGCCAGGCAGAGCTCTGCGCCGCGGTTCTCGCAGCTGAAGGAGAGCAGAGCTCTGGTATGGGCACGGAGAGGGCTTCTGTTGCTGCAAGGAATTTTTTACTAGCTTTTTTTCCTCTGTGTGCGAAAGACATAAAATGCTCTGGAAATGTACAGATTCTTCCTGCCAAGAACGGTTGTTTTCACAGCTCCCTTTTTGCCAATTTCAAACTGGTTAAGAAATAATAATAATATAAAAAATCCCCGTCACATACATACCATAAACTCCCTGGGTGAGCAGCAGAGTTTGTAAAAGTGCCAAGATAGCCTGTTTCCCCATAAGAACAGAGGAATCTCATATGAGTACCAGTGCTAAGTTGAAGAGGGAGTTTTCAGAGACAAGAACAAAGTAGAGGCTGAAGCATTATTAGCCAACTGTATTAATTAAGCTGCAGTTGTGATGGTTTGACATTTTTAAGAATCTCAGTCAGCTGCTCTGCCTTTGGCTCTAAGTTTTTTTCCCCAAATTCTTTCATGCAATAAATTGGATCGTCCAAATACAGTGTGTGTTACTCAGTCTAAATTCATGAAATATGTATAGAGGATTCCAGTAAAACATTCTACTCCTAACATTTACTTGACATAACAGTATTCTAATTAACGTGTTGGTTTTATACCTAGGGTACTACCAAACATACTGTGATACAAACAGAGAAGATTAGAGCATTAATCCAAAATAAATATTCTKCTTAACATGCACAGAAGGGGGAAAAAACTGTTAATGAGCCAGAGATCAGAGGAGAGCGAAGGGAAGTCCTGTAACTTACTTTTCTGGCACCTTCTGCCCATGTAACCCTCAGAACAGGAGCACACGTTGGTTCGAACGCAGTGACCACCGTTCTTACAAGGAGGAACACAAACAGCTGAGGAAAGGAGAGAAATAACATTTGATGCGCTGAAATCATACAAGATGTTAATGTTGCTTAAATATAGGTTAGGAATCTAAATATAGATGTCTGTGTTGGAGGACTGGCCTGCAGCCAGTGGAGAGGTGTTCCTCCAAAGGATGCTTTGGGGCAGGTGCCTCAGAGGAGGCTCCCAACTCTTCCCATTTGCAGAAAAACGTGGAAGACTAGTCTTAGTGCCTACAGGTCTTTGTTAGGTACCTGGAGTTATATCATGGACTATGTTAGAGATTCTCTTTGGTCTTTAACTTTGTAGATTTACTGCTGCCCTTGAAATACAGAGTAATGTTTCATATTTGCACTCYTCCTTCTTGTTTTCCCAATGAAGCCGATTTGAGGACTTGGATTTTCTTCTCTGTGCTTCACTTCTCTTCCCATATCACAATAAATGAAAATTTGTTTTCAAATTTTGGTCTAAACCAGAATATTTAAGGATAAAAGTACCAGATCACCCAGATGTTGAAAGCCACCTTCCATGTTAGGTGTCAAGAAAAAGATCACATAGTTTKTGTTTGTGTTATTTTTTCTCTCTCCTTCACCCCCAACAACAAAAAAAAAACAAAGAACTTCCAGAAAGCTCCAGTTGCAATTTAATTTTTGTGTGTGAATTATTCACTTGCAAAAATATGCATTAGTTGAATTCATCTAGGAATTCCAGGGAAAGGAGAGAAAAATACATTTAATATTAAAAYAATTTAGCTTTGCTAATAACAGTGTATTTATATGTTGATATTCAAATGAGGACATAAAACCCATCCTCAAAAATGCAGAGCACATGGGTGAAGCACTGGAGTTTTTGAACCCTCTTTGAACCCTAAGCAATACCTTCTGTCTTCTGTCTATTCTGTCTGGACTAATGAAGAGTTAAAAGATTCATTAATTTCAGATTGGTATTGGTAGTGCAAATGAACAGCCCAAGAAACTATTAGCTCAGATAGAACCCCGTTTGGAACATGGATTCCATGTGTGACCATGTCTGGTCAGATATGAGAAGACTCTGAGGTTATGTTCTCTGCAAGTCTCCCACCCGTTAGGCTCTGAGATGGTCAAGGGTTGGCCCTGTGRAGCCCATTTGGAGATAAATTCTCACTGGGCTGTGACTCCGAGCAACAGTACAGTGCACTATAGAGTTAGTAAAATGAACAAAGTAGACCCATATTTTAAATTTTGATTGTATGGATGCTAATTAGTGATATCACTTCAGATAGTTTTAGATTGTTTAGTTATCATTGATGCCATCATAAATAAGTACTGACTCCTTCACAATACCTTTAAGAACAACTTAACGCGGATTTATGATAGACTATAGCATCAAAGGAGCACACAGGGAGTCCTGACAAGGAAAATCTCTGGATATACTGCATGCCGTGGCAGGCAATGATATAGGCTGCTCTTTATATTTTAAGTCTGGACCCTTTATCAACATGATAAATAGAACTTGCTTACCTGTCTGACACTGCGGTCCATAAAAACCATAAGGACACATGCACGTATCTGGCCTGACACAGATTCCTCCATTTAAACACACTGGATTGCACACGGCTGTATGGAAATATAAGATAATTTTATTAATCTATTAATTTATTAATCTATTAATCTTATCATTTTAACTTTTTTTTAGAGTAAGCACATCTTTGTTGCTGSCCCTGTCATGAGAATAAATCTTGCTGGTAATTTTTGGACAAATTTCATAGTGTCTTTGTCGATCAGTTGTACTGTGGTGTGGCATTTACTCACTGTTGTTACAGCAGGAGCATGGCAGTGGGGWTTTAGCATAGCTTTAGGGGTGAAATAAAATAGAATTTAATAGTTTATTTCTGATGTCTTTCTGTGATTTGCATAGTTCATCTTCTTTTATTTTGGTATCCTAGCAGAGGCAGAAAAATGTAGCCTTTTTACCTATAGCTTGCTAGCCTGGAGATGGGATATTAACCTTTGTCAATGCTGGGCAGTGTAGTGGCATTTMAGGGATGCTGGATAGGTATGTGCAGCCAAGCCACCACTTGTTCTGCCTCATTTAAATGCCAGGTCCCACAACATCCTTCTGCCTCCTGCATCACTGACAGAGCCACTGGCTAAGCCCTCTTTGCCCACTTATTTAGTGGTTATTTCTACTGATAATATAACAAGCATTAGGAATTAAAAACTACCTTCCATATTCCTATGTGGCAAGTGCCTAACTGAGTGCTGAAAGAAATGTTTGAACTCGGAAATCGGCTAATCTACTTGGGCAGCCACTGTGTGAAAAATAAGGTGTCTGATACAGTTTTCTTTACAAAGTAGAATGMCATTTTAAAGCAGTCACTTTCTTTCTATTCCCTTTCTCTTTCAGTATCTTATGGAATAGCTCATTGGATAAAGTAAATAAATTTAAGCTTAAAAAAGATAAGGATCACAAGAGTTTTTCAGATGAATGAAGAAGAGAAATAAAAYGTCAACTTAAAGAGAAAAAAAAAGTGGAATTGTAGTCTTGATGCCATGACTTTAAGACTAAGTAACAAACAAAACTGACTTCATTTATTACCAATAGTGATTTTGGATTAGTAGCCTCATTTTCATAGCTAGTTCACAGATGTTCATACTGCCAGTGTCTGCAGTTCCATAGATGAAGTCTGCTAAAAACCTATATTTTTGTTTTAATATATGCATAAACCCAAAGATTCTCATGTTCTGTGGGTGCTTTCCTTCAGGAAGGCAACAGGCATCTCAAAACACACTYTCTAGTAACAAGTAAGCGCCACAGAGTGAGTCTGATAGCCTTTCCCGAAGGATATTGTCAGACAAACTGACCTCTGTCAGGAAAACGAGAGGTGATGGGAGCCAGAGTACCAGGGTATTAGCACCRCAGATCATTGACCCTGGACCTTAGCTGGGTTAATTTATGTGWCCCCAATAGCTCTCTCATAAGAGCACTTGCATGATGAGCAATCCCAGGGGTAGGTGGCTAGGATGGCATCTCTCACCTTCCCAGAAAGGTAATGTAGGCTGAAAGTATCTTTAAGACATCTAATAGTCACTGTGGTGTAGGCAAAATGCCTTCATAGCCTTGGAACTCACTAGGGTAGTCCTCATGCCTGCCCTTTTTAGTGTTGGGGTGTTTTGCACGACTGTCCCCAGGTGAGTTCAACAGTTGCTCTGTCTCTGGAGGAGAAGGCAAATACTGCTCCTTCTAGCACCTGGGGCCAAAGAGAAAGGTCGGAGCCAAATCTATTCAAAATAGGCTGCAAAACTGTGAGTTCTGGCTAGAAATAGATAGTTAATTCCAGTCCTCACCTTATCATTTTGTGCTGACCGATGGAGGTGATTTTACCTGCGTGCATGCATTGCTGTGAATGCCTTTGCAGCTGGAAGAAATAGTGTGAACTCTGGGAGGCAGCAGTGGACTGAACTTTTGCTGGTGAATGGTTAAGTTCTTGTGAACCTATTATTTTCTGTCTTCTGGAGTGACAAAATTGAGGCAAGAACTCGACCACAAGAAACCTAATAGCGTGATACAGTTCGTGATAAMCTACCTTTTAAGATACTGTCTTCTCTCTTTGGTTATGCAGTATTAACCAGAACTCCTTATAAAGTCGCTAACCTGGCATTTCACGTTCCTTGCTTACAGCCTCTTCCTAACTTAAACAGCCCTCATTCTATTCCTGCCTTCCTAAACCTCGTTTCTAAGTTCAGATTTGAATGTATTCCCACCACAACCACTGAACTACAGCAGCCAGGAGGATTCCGAGCAACGAAAGGGATGAGAGGCTGGTGACTCCTCAGCACGTACCTGTTTCACAAGAAGGGCTGCTCCATCCATTTTTGCATTTGCATTCATCTGGGGACACACAGATGCCACCGTTGTGACAGTGCCTGCTGCAAACCACTAGAAAACAGGCAGAGGAGCAGGTTCAGAATCTCTTACCTGTAACCACTGACWCAGATCCTAAAGCTGCTCTGCAACAGCAACGAAACCAAGGGGGTCATTCCCAGATGTAAACTAGGATGAATCTGTCCCTTCCTTTCTTTTTTAAATTCTCTCTTTTCATCAAAAGTCTTGCATCTAAAATACTTTGCTTTTTAAATATTCTAGCTATCCTGGTTCATAGATTAAATTATATTCCTGTCAAGGGCAACCTGATATTTAAATCAGGAGAGAGCATTGCAATAAAGAAACTGTATATGTTTTGCCATTCAGCTAATATTGAAGGGCTTGAAGGTTGATTTTTTTCCAGATGCTCTATATATTGAACCTCTTTTGTTGCTTGTATTGCACAGGAACATGACTCTTAATAGGTATGGTTTTCTTTTTGTGTTCTCAAAATTAGTGTTACTGTATTCATTCCCACAACCTTGAATTTCATAAACGTTACTATAAATAATAGGGAGGCTTTTGCTTGTTTGTTTTTCCAGAAGAAAATGTTGATATAGATGTGCATATTTTTACATAATACAGCTATGCTACTGGTAAAAATATGCTCAGAAATAGTTTAGCAAGGATATTACTTCAATATATTATACTCTGATTTCCTTGCTGTATTCAATCATAATTTTGAAGGGAAGTACAGAAAAATAAATAGACTTTTTTTCTGTATCTTATCATTTTCTGCAATTTCAGACATATAATGAAAAGCAAAAGCTCATTGAATTCATACAKACTTGTTTCACATCGAGGACCAACAAATCCATAAGCACAAGAGCAAGTGTTTTGGGAGACGCAGGTTCCTCCGTGCTCACAGGGCGGATCACAGAGCACTGCAAGAAGCACAAGCGGAGTAAAACATGAGAAATGTTTTGTTCATTCTTTGTGAACACTTATTCACACTTATTATTCACACTTATAAGCACAACACTTATTCCTACTACTTCCCACATGCCATTTCACCGATCCAACAAGCAGTTTGGCTGCTGAGAGGAAGACTAAAGGATCTAAGTAGGTTAATAATACAGCACAAACTAAGGAGCTGGCATAAACTCTCTGTAAGGGAATGATTTTAACATAATCATATGGTTTAACTGCTGACCATGTACGCTTTTAAGTACATATTTTGGAAGTCCAAGAATGGAGAAAGTAAAAACATAGTTTAAATTTTAATAGGGAGTGTGAAGTCTGAAGACAGTGCTGGAAGGATTTCTCAACATACTGCAATAAGTAATGTCATGGTTTGGAAGAAGGAAGGTGAGGAGGGACATTGCATAAATATGGAAAGCCCTGCAAGCTTTACAAACACTTTTGTACAGGAAATATTGCTTTGTATTTAAATCTTGGTCTTTAGAAGTCAGGCAGTAAACTTATCTTTTTTAAAAATTAAAAAATCTGAATTTAGGAAACTGTATAGGGGGGTTCACATTGCTTAGCTGATCAGCTATGTTAAGCTAGGGAGCTGTTTTCCTTGAGCACCCTCTGTACCTGCTAGGCAGTCTCTCTGGCAGTTGAGTCAGACCTGGAGTCTGATTTAGGGCAGAACGACCCCTAAAGGCACTARTTGTGTGGGTTAACCTCTTGAAGCTAAACATATAAGGCAGATACCTAAAGTTTTCCATCATTATTACCTCTACTTGTAACCATCTATTAAGAAAGAGTTATATATGTGAAATGCAGTAGAATCAGGGAGAAGAAACTGCTGTAGGAAGGCCACAAARATTATAAAATACTGTGTGCAGAAACATGAGGTGTGTGTGTCTGTTAGCTAGCTCCCACCTAAGCCTTTGACAAGTACATTACAGAATAAAAAATACTCATCCGTGTGCTTGGAAAGTGAAGGCAGAGAAAAATACTGTACTTTGGCAGACTTTACTGGCAGAACTGTATCTTTTGTAATGCGTGTGAAGTTAAGCAAGGTTATTCCAAGGAAAATGCATAATAAGGAAAGAAACCAAAGAGATTCAAAACAAAGTGCCATTTCAAGTACAAGAGCTGAAAAAAYAAGCCTAGTACAATTTGTTCTTAAAACTGTGAAGTTTTGAAAGTACAGTTTTGGACTGCATAATTGATAGGCCACATGAAGGACAGATACTTGTGACACCAAAAAATGTAAATGAAGTTCATGCATTGAAGGCCTCTCCACCCCTTGTGATTGCACCAGARCTTAAAGCCATTGCACATTGAGTTTGCTATTCAAAAATATTGGGAAAGCCACCACAGATTTTTAATTGCAATTAATAAGACTSGTTCCAAGAAGGTACCTCTTAATAAAAGCATTTTGGCACAAATAACATTAAAGAAATCAATTGGTATTACATCTACTCTTCAGGTATTTCAGTATCTAAATTTCCTGTTAGCAATCATTTTCAACTGTGAAATTTTCCATTAAGCATTAATATAACTTCAGAATTTGACATATCTGAGAATAGAAAGCTCAACAGATACATTTTGATCTGCACTGTATATGACATTAAGCTAAATTCAGTTTTCATTTGGTGGGCTATAATGTTTAGACATTTCCTTTTCCTGTGCTAGGATAAGTGTACATTAGAAAAAAAAAAAGAAGAATCCCATTTTCCAGACAACTAAGTAGATTAATTTAAGCAGTTGTGTTAAASTTCCCAAGGAGCTTCTGGTTCAACCTGCAGTAGCTGTCGTCATTTGAAAGATCTTCGTTTTTCTGTGCCTAGATAAGCACAAACCTTGCTTTCTGCCTTTATTTATTTTTTTTAAGCGATCAGAATTTAAGGGTAGGTAGAATTAGGTGCTATTCTCGCTACAGAGACAGGGAGATGCAGTGACTGGGATAAATACACCTCTCCTTTTGAAGTATGCGAAATGTGATTCTCTTCCCTGTAGTAGGATGGTCACATAAAACCTCCAGGTGCCCAAGTGCTAAGCCAAGCACAGCGGCATTCAGATATATTCTTTATTTCAAGATGTTTGTACATAACACATTAAATGAATATGTCCARTCGAACAGACTACTTTCCATCTGGCCTTTATACATTCAGAGTTACATCTAAACTGTCAGAAAAGAACATGATATTCTGGATATTAAAACATTTAGCTCTTATTGTGACATTTAATAATAAAATGTTTAAAAATATTCTATTACTGCTGAATAGCAAAAGATAAAAGCTGAACACTGTGGCTGCAGTGGGAGAGGGAGAGTAATATTCACCCAGAAGGCATTTCCCTCAGTAATAGAAATATACTGTTTATGTCACATTCTTTTCCAAACTTCCGTCTTTCATCTTCAGGAATAAACATTTTTTTCCATAAACATTTGCTAAATTGTACAAAGGTATTGCAGGGTTTTTATACAAAACGTTTTTGGATGGTATAAAATAGCAGTAAAGAGAAAAGCATTGCTGCAAATGGTCAATCTTCCTGTCAAATATATGTATGTTTATGTTTATAATTTAAAATCCGGAGATGAGAAATAGAAAAGTCCATTATTGTTTTCTTTGAAAGTGCTTTTTGGAAAATACCCTGAAACTACATTTTTTTTTCCATTAAAATATTTTCATTGCATATATATTTTTATTTTAAGATGAGATCCTGCACTTTTCCTAGGTTTCTCCATGATAACTTTGGGGGTACTCGGAAATATATGCTCTGTTGTTTCCTCTGCTTCTAAATTCATAACCAGTAAGTGGCGACAGGACAGATGTGCTGCTTGGTGTCTCAACAGTGAATAAACTGTCTATGTRGCCCAGCATGTGAGGCCCTGGATATGCCCACTCCTGTTTTCACTCTAGCAAATCACTGAAATATTCAACTTCCCAAAACGAGAGAAAGAAAAGGTAGAAAGGACTGAAATCTGCCCTTGCCCTGATGGCTTTTATTCAGTCWCAGGAAACTGAAGAACAGCAGCACGTAGAGATCTTTGTACAGTACTAAAGATGAGATGTACGACCCTCAGATATATGTATCTCTTGTATTTGCTCTAGGAATGTATTTGATCCTCGGAGTTGAACAATTGTTCCACTGTGTGGAAGAGTCATCCTGAATAAATATCTTATACTACTTAGGCCACAAAGTAGTGATATTATGTAGCATCAGACTGGCAAGTCGATAAAGATCGGTGGAAGTTTAGTGCCTTATTTAATTTAGTGCCTATTCTTGCCAGTGCCTCTAATTACATGCTTGTGTTTGGAGGTGTCTAGATACAGAGATGGGCTCATTGCCAAGCATCAACGTGGTCCTCCTTAGATGACAGCAAAGTCATCATTAAGAGAGGAAGAGAGGAAATGGGAGCAGGTCAAGATTTCTACAATCAAATCGAAGTTGGACGGACCTGGCAGGTCTGGCCAACTGCTTCATTTTTCAGCAACCTGTATTCCAGGTGCCTTCCGTGTGGGTTTTAACAGACTGCTGTGGATAAATCAAGTAACTAAGCTGCAGATATTAAAGTACACATGCTAAACAATCACTTAATTAGGTAAGGCACGACTTTTGTTTTACACTGGGGCTTGTGCCACTCAAAGACAGGAAAATATGTACGCTGCACTGTATATATCCCATGCTGGTCTTTTAGGCAGCACTGTATGTCATTTATTAGTGCAACTATAATAACTTGTGCTTACTTAAATAGTCTGGCAGTCCAGAGTCCAGTAAGGAAATAAATGCCCATCATATCAAATGGAAAATTAACTAGATTATTTGACTAGATAAATTGGGAATAAAATTGCAGACAACAGTTCTACTTAGACCGTACTAATGGATTTTTTTTTTTTTTTTTTTTTTTTTTGTGAAATGTCAGCTGAGTGCTCATCTGCAGTCAAAAAAGCAAATAGAATTTAAGGATCTGTTAGGAAAGGAACAGAGCACGAAATGCCAGACTTTATTACGACCTATACCCATGGTGAGCAGCATGTCAAATGCCATGTTCAATTCTGACTCCCCCAACTTGGAAGAGATATAGTAAAACTGGAAAAGATATAGGGAAAAAAAAAGTAAGAGGGATAACCAGAGTTATGTAAGAACAAGAAAATTTTGGAAATTGAAGAATAGAGAAGGAGGGAGTCAAATCACTTGCAGGGTATAGGACATAAAAATACAAAATCATGAGTGGCCTGGAAAAGTTGAATAGGGTACAATTGCTTTGCTCTCTCAGTACAAAAGGGGAAGATGTAAAGCTAGCAGGCAGATAGTTTAAAAGAAGGAGCTAATCCTCCAAACAGCAYGTAGTTGTATAGCTCATTGGTATTACTGCAGGCAAAAAAAATTATATGGATTCCAAAAGCATTTGGAAAAAGTCACAGAAGAAATATATATAGAGAGATATTACTAAAAGGCTTCTACTTGGAAGCCCATGATCCGTAAGTTGTTGTGAGACCCTTCTGAACAGTATCCTCATATTTTTTTCATATACTGTTGATCATCTGCTGTTGGTAGCGGTTGGTGATAGGGGGATGAACTTTTGGTCTGCTGTGGTCTAATATGCTTTAAGTGTGTAAAAATGCGTGTAAAAATGCCCTGAGTCTAATGCAGCCACCAGACTTTTTTCTTTGTTTCATCCAGCTGTGCTTCCTGAGATCATAATTCATTCCTAAATACTTGGTCTTTCCTGTTAATTTGAAAGTTACTTGGTTTATATGTCAAGGCAATGCTGTGTTTTCATTGCTTGAGCACGGCTGCCACCATTCTGGAGTAGATTTCCCTCTGCTCAGAAAATAGCAAAATATGCCCGAATTCTATGGCCTTCACATTAAAAAAAAATACCTATTTCTAGAATAGCAAGACTTTATTCTTCATAGGATTTCCAAGGAATTGTTATGACTAAAAAAAAAAAAAAAAAAAAATTAACTGTCATCTATTCCAGGAGAATTGCCTATATTTTACAGAATTGAGTCATTGACTTTTTAATTGTATAGTTTTAGCAACCAGACATTCTGTTTTTAACAAACTTGGAGTTAAGAAAATCAAAGATGACTAGGAATTTGGTTTAAAATCTTGTTTTTCTTCAGTCTTCAGGTTTAGGACTCTTAGTTAGATTTAGGGCACAGTAAAAACACCCAGAGCAGAAGTTTTTGTTAGGGTCAACTGTTATAGAACGGAAAAGACATGTTGCACCTCAGGGAACCCTAAGGAACCCAAGAAGTATAACAGCTGCTCACAGACAGTAACACGTGCACAGACCCTATTTAAAAAAAAAAAAAAAAAAACACAGGGAAAAGACAGTATTTTTTCTTCATAGAGCAGATCCATGTCTTTGAGGAGTAATTGCTCTAGGGTGACTGATGCCTCCCAACAACATCCTAGCAAATAGATTGCATATATAATGCTATGTGGGAATGTGTTTGTTACACTTTCCACTTTTAATGTATTAGACAAAGTATAAGAAATATTGGGAAAACAGCCCTGTTAGAAATTATTGAAGCATAGTGCTTTTTTTTTTTTTTTTAATTGACATAGTGAACTGAAAAATATAAAGCTCAAATAAAGCTCACTGAATGCGTATGACACTTCTGCAGTGCACTTTGGAAAGTGAAAGGCACTGTTCTGTAAAACTGCAAAAAGTGTATCATCATCGTGATGTATTGGTTTTATGGTAGGTGTCCTTGAAAGGAACACTTGCAGGAGAGAGGATGGGTCCACTTAACAACCTCCCTTGCCACTAGGGAACACTTAGCTGAGTTTATTCCATAAAAGCAAGCAAGCACAAGAGAAAAGGCAAGAGAATCCACTAGACTGCTGGAGGCCGTACTTCTCCTACTCACTTTTGTTTTATTTTATTTTGGGTAGGTGATAATGGCTCTCTCCAAAGTGCTCCCTTGAATTGATGCATTTTGAGACCTTGCACACAGGCTAGTCTTAACATTAGGCCTCTAATAAATGATAATATTGCCTTCACGCAGGGAGACCTTTATAAACTGCAAACTTGACCAGCTCTGGGAAAGGGCAGGAAAGTGATGAGTTGAGCCTTGAGGAAGCTGCTTCATCTCAGTTCATCTGCAGGGTAATTAGCTCATGCCAGAAAGTGTAGGAGAGTTAAGAGCCTGTGATATTGATTAAGCCAAAGCAAGAGGGGTAGAAGGAAGGTCCTAGTTCTAACATACTGAGACGTTGTCGGTAAGTAAGGCTGTGATCTAAATGGAGATTTCTAAGAGCTGCTGAAAATATTTCAGTTTAGATGGCTAAGTGGAAGCCAAATACAATGAAATCTATCTGTGTTCTTCCAAAAAGAGGTAGTAGATTAAACCAGATGCTCCGCAGAGGTCTACTCCAACTTGGAATCTGTGATTTTAATAAAAGGAAGGCAGAGGAGAGGTAAGATGCTGATCCGTTCTTAGGGAAGGGAAATCTGTACAATTGTGCCTGTATTGTGTGGTGTCATAGCAGAGGTTATGGCAGTCCTTAAAGCAAGAAATTATCCTCATCTTCCTAATCCCATGAATCAGCTGCATCTGACATGGGATGAAACGTGAACAGCTAGATGTGCAAGGGATGTTTCTTACACACATCCAACCGTGGAGATGTTTTGGGCTGTATTTCAGGACAGTGACATGCAGGTGACTTGTGATGAAGTAGAATTGTGGAGCAGACAGGCCTGTTACTTAGCCAGGTGATATGGCCAGTGACAAGTGACACATGATGTTTGTGTCTTAGGCAGCCAAACYCTGACACAGTGAATGATGGTGGCAATAAAGTATTTCATCTTACAGACCTTCCAGAGACATCTGCAGTAATACCAGTAATGGAGGAAAATATCTTGTGAGACAGTAGAAGGCAGAGCTACATTGTGTTTTAAGTATTATATTGTTTGTCATACTAAAAATGTTCAYACCCAAAGTGCCCATATGTCCACATTTTTAAATACAGATATATACATAGGCCTTGCGTTTGAGAGGTGGCCATACTGCAGTCAAACTTGCTTTGGATTTGCCAAGACTTGGGCAAGTTTTTTACTTCTCCAGCTCAGGTGCAGAGTAGGAGGTCAAAGACGGGGACCTTCACAGGTCCATCTGCCTTAAGTCCTTTAAAAGACACATTTCGGAAGTGTGCAAATGGGTGAAAATCGCAGCACCCTACATTATAGTAACCTTTTCTCATGTCTTTTGTACTATATCCCTAGATCTGCTGCAAGTATCAAGGGTTAATGCAGTCCAAGAGGCTTTAAAACCCTCCCCAAAGATTGGCTGGTATCAGGGAGATCCCTGCAGTGCATCACCCCCCCAACACCTAAAACTGCACTGTGTGGGGATGGAGCACGGGAAACCATATGCAAAAAGGAATTAAATAGATGATGAAAACACTTTTGTGCTGTGTTATTAACAAGGAAAGGCCAATTAAGACATCCAATTATCATAGGAATTTCAATAAAAAGGTATAATTAATGACAACTAAGTCAGGGAATTCATTGTTTAAAAAATGTAGATAATACCCTTCTGGTGCTATGCATTTCAGATGACAAATTTGCTTTTGTATTAAGGATATTAGATATTTAAAGTAATTTTTGAGATAGAAGAACAGTTGGATTTTCCTAGAACACACATAGACAAATGGAGTCAATTTTATTCTTTTGTTCAGAAGTTTTATATGGTTTCAAATACAATGACTTCAGTAGAGTGAATCTGGCCTTAAGGAAGGGAAAGTAAGATCACAATCTGTCCCTGCTTTTAATAGATTAGATATTATCAAATAAGTGTGCCMCTTTGTAGGCAGAAATAACTTTCCTTGAGTTATAGAACTTACTCTGCTGTTTTGAAATATAATTGACTTTGAAAACAAATACAATTTGCACTGGGCAAAATCTCCAGCATTTGATTACAAATCATTAAATCGGGTAATGATTAAGTTTGAAGTTATGAACGTATTTGAAAAGGKATTCTTCTTACCTTCACACGTAGTCCCATTACCGCTGTACCCAGGAGGACAAGGCCCACAGGTAGAACCTCCGTCCTTGGCTGGCTTGCACTCCACGCCAGGGAAGCACGGGATATTCTCACAGATCGCTTTCTGGTGCTGCGTCCCACTCGTGGTTTTTGGTAGTTCCAGATGACCTCTTGCTACATCTTCTGCTTTCCTGATTGCTGTGGTCTGTGCTAGAAGCCTTGCTTGGGAAAGAGGTCCAGATGGGGGGTTTGCATGCGAAGGAGCTGTATCAAAAGAAGAACCTGTTAAATGAAGTGAGGAGGCAAGGTGTGATGCCAAAGGGGATGTTCTCTGCTGCTCTCTTCCAGAATCTTGGGGTGGTTCCATCTTCAAGACCGTGATCCTGCTGAGCCATTTTCTAGGGGAATAGCCACGTTTGGGATGAATTCGTTGAACAGCGTGAGGGCTCCTAAAGAATGAACTTGAGTTTGTCTTGAGATGAGAAGAGGCCGTCTGTACTGTAACTGCTTTACTTTGTTTAAAATGAGGAGGCATTTGGGTAGTCATACTGAGAGTTGCTGCTTTGGGCTCTGGTTCCTTGTGCGGAAGGAAGGTCTGTGTGTCACTGCTAATTTTTATTTTTTCAAGAAAAGTCTGTTTTTCAGGAAATATGGACTCCTTATCATTTCTTTTTGCTGATAATGTCTGAGCCTGGGAAAACTTTCTTTTTATTGTAGGGGATGGAGTGCTAATGACCATGGGATTTCTTCCCAGAAAATATGTAGCTTCTTGTCTTGGAAGCTGGGCTTGGGAAAGAAGAGAGTAAGTATTTTGTGGTATCTGTAAAGCATCTTCCTGATGAGAGCGTGTAGCATCATCCCTGTTTCTTTCAGCAATATCCATACGGCTTTGGGAAGATCTTGGAACTAGAGCAGAAGGTACATAAATATATTAGTGAAGTATGCTGGTCTAGTTTTAAAGGAACCACAATGAATCCACAGCTTATAAACAAACAAGAGGCTCTCAGTGCTAGATGTAAAAGAGTTTATTTATCATATATGATAGAGGCACATCTATTCCAACAGGTAGAGAAAGAACACAGTTTTAGGGTATCAGCACAGGTTTTAGGCTATGAGTATCAATGGAATTGGTGCACAGGGAACTAGAATACAGCAGCTTAGAGGATGGCTGATCATGATCTACATGAAACCTATTTATGTCGGCTTAATATTGAGCCCAAGCTAATATGTCTCAGTGAATGTCAGGCTTTCCGCTTTGAGGTGCAGCATTGAGTTTACGGGGATTAATTGCAGGCCGGCCAAAACACTTGGCATGCAGGCTTACTCCTTTTGGTCTGTTGTTGCCCATGAATTTTGGCACTGTGCACCATTTTGTGCAGTGCCCTGCAGTTCTTGGCCACTTGAGCTAATAATTATTTCTCATTAGCTACGTGTATTGCCATAGCACACTGGGAAGCGTTCTGCTGGATGGCACATGGATTGTGCACTGCAGCTGTTGCAAGCTGGGAATAAGACAAGACACTTCAATTTGGGACAGAGAGATATCAGAGATGGAGAAGTAAAGAAATGGTAAGACGACCCTTTGCAAGACCATGTAGTCCTTATGGCATAGGAGAGTTTTAGGAGAGCGTTTAAAGGAGACAAGTGGAGAAGCTTTGTTAATGCTGTGTACAGCTCCCTCCAGACGCGAGGGGCAGCATGTAGGAGAGGCAGCTGGTTTGTATCTGTCAGCCACCCCTACAAAGCCAGCCACCTTTTCAGCTGGGTAAGGAGAGATGATAGATGGAGAGAGGGTAGTCTGTGAAGGGCCTTGAAAGTGGAGACGAGTACTTTGAATCAATACTTTCAGGAAGATTAATGGCCATCTGCTGGCTTTAATGAATGGAAGAAGCTATTTTTAACTAGTCCTGGCACACTCACTCCATAGGAAACAGAATATATTGTATCCTGTACACAAAAACCTCACTTGATTTTAGGATTGACTCAATGCAGGGTGTGCCTTCACCTTTTAAATGTAAATATTAATCACTTTCAGAAAACTCCTTTTGTTATAGAAATTAGCCCCAGTTAGCAAGGAACGAGATTAAGAGACTTGGCAGAGGTCAAAGAGAAAGTTAGAGCATTCACTAGATCAAAGGAAATGCTGGTGTCCACAACTACGTTTATTTGGCCTGTAAACAGCATCACTCTTCTGCAGGCTGGTGGGTTTTTATTGCCCTGAAGCATCATGTTCTAGAGTTACATGGTGGTACAAGATCAAACTATGGACAGCACAGTGGATTTTAACTGCTCATGAATGATGAGGAACACAGAGTGGAAGAAGGGAGATAGGAAAAGCAGGAAAGACATCAAGAATAAGAGTACAAAAAGATGCAATAAATCAAAGGGGTTTTAAAAATGAATGAGAGAAAGAAAAATGAAAGAACTGTCCCCATGGAAAGTTGCAGGTAGCAGATGATTGTTGCTGCCTTTAGAAAACTCAGCTCAGGGACCAAGAATCAACAGCAGTGACAGCAGAGGGCTGAGTCACCTCCTGACACATTTTCAAAATGAGCCCTAATTATAGCTTTAAACTGCTTCCATCGTATCCTGTTCAAATGATATTTTTTTTCTTTTCTAACTAAATTTTACTATCAAAGGGATCATACTGATGAAAATGGGAAAGGAAAATCTTCTGTTTCCTGATCAGGTGATACAGGTGCATTGTACTCATTCTTCAGATAAGATGCAGCCCTGTAAGGGTGGAAAGTATATGTATGATGATGCAGTTTTTGATACCTCTAATAGAGCTATCAGTGAACAGTAATGATATATATTGGTTGCTTGCTCCTTATAACATGCACTGATGAAGATTCCTCATCCTGCACTTTGCACTGGCCACCAAAGCCTGTAAGATACTGTCATGGGAACATTGGCATCGTTCAAGTCTGGCTGCTTTGGTGTCCTCACAGCTATCATTCCTTCAGATATTTTCTAATAGTACTGCAGCGCAAYCTGGTTAGGAATAGAATAGGATAGACATTTTCTGGAATAACTGAAAATTTCTTTCTGCAATTTTCCGGGCTTCTCAATAAGCTAAAACAAAGAAGTATCCTAGAAGATTGCAGACCCAGCTATCTGTAGTCAGCAGCTTTCTCAAATCTTGTATTACTTCAATTTATTTTCCTTGCAGTCGATCAATATCTTCAGATGTATAACCCATTATCAATGCAGAAGTGTGATTGTGTGAATCTGGTTTGCTCTGTGTGATTACATACCGGTCAGGATGAAAATAACAAAAAAATGACAAGGCGAAGTGCTCAAGGTTATACAACAGTACAAAAAATACATTTTTACTGCCTGTCACTATTTCTTTCTATATTAACTGGGAAATGTGGAGCAGTGGAACAACTGAGTTTATTTTTTACAGCAGTAGATAAGCGACTGAGAAGCTGATGCTTTGCTCCAGCTGTGCACAGCAGGAGCACTGTCCATATGGATGGAGTTGCACTGCTGGAAGCACCACGTGGCATAGGGAGGGATCAGGCCTGGAGAAGATGGATTCCACTGTTGCCTCTCTGTCTGGGGAAGATTAGAGCAAGGGTGACAGAGACCAGATTTCAGAGACAGGGTGCCTAACATCCCTTGTCTAAGTCAACACGAGTACACTGCTCGGTGCAGGAATCCCCCTTCATTAGAAAGCCCACAGYCTTGAGCTCACCTGATGTTTCAGACACCACGTGCCACCTGTGCTGAACTCATAAATCACAGTCATCATGACCAGTATTTGCTCGTGTTTCCAAAGCCATAATGATGCTGGGAAGGCACAGCAGATTCTAATTTCTTCTCTCACCTGAACTGCATTTTCTAGTGAGCTACTTGATATTACTAGTTGAAGAGATTCATGGTAACTCTGAAAGTTATAAAATGGCCATATAAGCTAGTGCAAATAGCAGATYGCAAAAAGATCAGATACACTTGTCAGTCTCTTGAATGCTAGGCGAGATACCAACACTAAAACATGGGGAAAAAAATCAAATATATTTTCTCTCTTGTGTAACATTTTCATGTCCTCACATAAGTAAGCCACTATAAGAATATGACCATATATGTACTGTAATCAAGGTGTTGCCTTGTCTTTCAGTTGAATTCCCCAAACCAATCTACTGTCCAGCTGGAGAATGGTTTGTTCTCTTTACTGAGATCACCTGGCAAAAAGGTCTTTCTTGCCTGTCAGTTCAGGATATTATGGCACCTTTAATTCTGCTCAGGTTACAACCATTTCAGAATGCTGTGAGTAGTTTAAGAATTCATCTCATTATTAACACAATTCAATAAATTTACAATTTGTGTAGCTTTAGAGCTATTAACATTTAGTAGTACATGCTGTGTAGCACATTTCTCATTCAGAAGAATGTCGACAGAGGAATGCTCTTCTGACATATTACACTATGTAGGTCATCATTTAAAATTTGAAACATCTACCAGCACATATATCTTATTTAAAATGTCAAGAGAGAACAGAAAAATTATACTGGTCTAAGAAGTCTTGTTACTAGAGTATTAGGGATCATTCCATATATTTCTCTACTGCTCCACATATATATACATATATATATATATGTATTTACTTGGTGAGAGAGGGGAAACTGAGTAGCTGTCATTAGCAGATCCTAGGGAACTTCTATTTTTTCCATCAACTCTTAATCTGCCTTTTTCTTGAGTAAATTCTAGCCTGATTTTTTTTTCTTTAAGAATTTRCTCAATTCCTACTTCTTCTTTTTAGCTATCAAAGTATACCCTACATCTTCCTTTTTCCAAATATTCAGAAATGCTTTGATTCTCCCTTTCTTGCTCTTAAGCATCCTGAATTTCCCCACATTCAAACAGTGTCTAAATGGATTTAACGTCCCAATGATTGAAGTCCTTCCCCTTATGATCAAGCAGTAACTCCCTGAATACCTAACTGGAAAAAAATCACTCAACTCATTTAACTGAGGTACAGTTTCACCTGCTGGGCCTTACAAAGGATCGATTTCCAGGCTTGCTTTTGCAGAAACAAAAGCTTTTTAAAGGAGTAATTCGGATCAGCATATTATTATAAATTTAAATAATAGCTTCAGAGATCAGGATCATTTGGCTGTGTTTGATGTCAAAAACTGAGAAATCAAATGTGTTGTTATAGTTTAGGAACACAAAACACAATCTAAGGAAGCACATCCAACAGTTAATCTCCATTCTGAAAAGTGGGGAAAGAGAGAATACCAGCAATATCTTTCATCTAGGAGATGCCCAGGTCTGTCTGGAATTTACAAATCAGAAAAAGTGGAGCGCCACATGGAAGCCACCAGCAATGTTCAGACAGATGGAATAAATGACCAGGCTATTTAGTTCATGCTAGCCTAGCGCAGCTAGACTGCTTGTAGCCTTAATATGTCTTAAATCTAGATACAGCAGCACAGGAGCAAAGCAGTTGCATGACTGTTTCCATCTGCAGAGGCATATTCAGTCTCAGTAAAATCTATGCTCTCAGACTCTCATTTCTATGATCATTAGGTTTACTCATTTGTTGCTTTAATGATGAAATTAAAAGGTGAACATCTAGTTCACCATCCCTGAGCTAGGTCTCAGCCTCATAGAAAATGAGGTTGTGTTGCTGATATTGCTATCTGTGCAACTTTTCTTCCCTGTTGACTTCACAAAATCATGAACAATAATGAATATTCTAAGCAGTCTGTATTRCCCAGCAGCTTTTGATTATAACAATTCCTTCCTGTGCTTCAGATTGTTTTGTTTGTCAAATGTGGCTGCAGCTGTACATACACAATTCTTTAAAACTGTTCATAATTTGCAATGCAAATTTGTTTTGTGTCTATGAAATACAAAATCATACTGCTCTATCGCAAGGCTTTTGTGAAGGAGAAAACCTTGGATGTACAGCCAGTTCATCTCTCTGTATTCAGAACAAATAATTGCCAGAAATGTCAACAAATGAAGCTATTCTTGTGTCTGCTTCTGTGTATTTATCAGCTGTGATCACTTAATTATCATTTACAGACACCTGAAGGCAAACCTCCTAAATAGTGAACTTTAAAGTTCACAGTAGCATCCTCATATTTGTCTAACTTCAAAGGACTCTGCTTACCTTATGATAGAGACTATGCTATGTTACACTGCATGTAGGGGTGGAGAAACTCCGAGAAACATTCACACTGCAGGACATAGATCATGCAGTAGTCTAAAATTTCTTGAATTAGTRGTGCCTGGCAAAATTAATTCTTTAATACCTTAAGCAAGGACAGGAAGTGAAATTCTCATTCAGCTATTTTGATGTAATTTTTTACTGCCCTAATTTCACCCAAATTTCTATAATCCACACTTCTGTGTGACACTGGGCTCTGGATATCCATTTTATGGAACTCTGGGGTCAATTTTGCAGAAACTTTCCCCCCTGTTGGTTCAGATCTAACTAACCCTGCATAAACAAAGCCAATATAAACATCATGGTGAGTCAAATACTACTGTTTTTAAAGACYTGTAGTAAATGACCTGTAGTCCATGGAGCAGATGCTGAAAGGTGAAACTTTAGATATGAATCAACAGAAAAATGGAAGTGATAGCAGAAAAAAAAAAAAAGGCATGACTATATTTATTAATCACAAGGTGATTCTGAGCTACCTGTGTGCTATGAAAATGGCAAATGGTTCTGGGATAGGTCAGGCAAAGCAGAAATAGTAAAAATAGTAAAATACAGAAAGTCTTAGCCATTTCTGGTCATTTGTCAAGAAAGATGATCTCAAATTGGAGCACCGTCATGACAATGAAAATATGAAACAGGCACAGTTAAAGGATATCTTGTTATATCAAAAAAAATTGTGTCAGAATGGAACAAGATTGCTTTCTATGAATATTCAAGGATAGTCGGCAGAAAAGGAAGAGAGACAAAATATCAAGGAAGGAAGAAGTGTTTAATTGAACAGTTGAATTGAACTGATTAAATCAGAAGAACAAGCTTATCATGAATAGATTAGCTATGAATGAAAGATGTATTTCTTTTCAATGGAAAGTTTCAAAAGCTCCCAGCTGCCAGAAGAGCGATGCTTTAGACATTTCTTGCAGTGAAGGAGAGAAAACAGGAAGTCCAGCTTATTATAAGATGGAGAATGATAAATGTGTTTATTGTGTCTGCTTGTAGTGGTGGGGAGTAGACTCTGTGATCAGGGCRGTACTTTTCCAGTTCTGGATGCTGAAATCCTGTGTGAGTAAACAAGAAAATATCAAAAGGAGACAATCTATTTACTCATCTCTCATTAAAAGCTGTGCGTGTTTGTTTGCATCAATCTATAGTTCATTTGTGTGTAGTTTTTCAAATATGAATTTCTCGCGGTAACATAATTGACATTTTAAGTCATTAATTGATATGTTTAAACAAAATGAGATCAAAGATTCTAAGATGCTTGGTCATGAAGGAAATAGATYATTAATGTAGCAATGATATTACTGACTATATGTCATATATATTCTCCTCATATATATTCTCCTCAGCCTTTAAGTGAACAACTTCTTTTTATGTGTCCTGAGTAGATAAGAGTAGTGTGAAGCTTGATAAGCTAAATTTCCAGAAGGAGATTCAATTTTGAATACAAGAGAAAAGATTTTAATATGCAACTTGTCTTAACACGTGGTACTTCACATAATGTACAGACCTGCATTCCAAGGAAGTATCCATGAGCTTTCAGTACAATTCATGGGCCAATAGATCAGATGCAAGCAAAAAGACAAGGACTTTTCAAGAAGGAAAAGAACATAAAGATAACTTTATAGAAAAAAATGCCTTTGAGGAAAATGATGTCATTTGTGCCCTTTGTTTGCAGACTCTTCTTCTTAATTCTATGATGTTTTCTGTTATTTCTCCCTAGAAATTGTGAAGTCAGTCACCAGATATTGCATTTGTAAAAGTTGGTGTGAGACTTGTGGATGGCAGAGATGTCAGTGTGCACTGCATAGGACTTTGGAACTTTTCCTTAACCATACCTTATTGGGATTGTATTTGGAAATTTCTAAACAAGCTCTGCTCTAACAAAGAGCTTTAGCTATGCTCTAGCCCTCCACCCAAGAGATGTGCCCCAGCCTGTTCCTGTGTGAAGAGGTTTTCTTCCATATTCCCTACATCTATGGGGCCTGAACCACAGTCTCCTGCAGCCCTTGGCATTGGTCTTCCTGTGTTTTCATGTGAACTCTTCAGCTAACAAAAAGGCAAGTGCAAAACTATCACTCCATTTCAAAACCCTGTGGATAACCCACTTAACTCCCTCATAACCTTTTTAATGCCCTTTCTTTCATGAGCCCTTGTCCACCTTTCAGATCTAAGGTTTTATCTTTCGTCTTTGTGTTCTACCTTCTCCAGCTGATATTTGAGTCTGCAATTGTGTTATTTCAACAGTTGTAAAGAGACCATTAAGACAGAGTTCATAAAAATAAATTATGTTTTCTATCCAGGAATTGGCAGTATATTTTACTTCTGTTTAATSCTGTGAGAGAAAAAATAATAAAACGGTTCTCTTATCTGATGATGCCTCCTGGGCCTTCCAACTCTCTCATGACTTCAACAGGTTGATAGATGTATACAAAACAGGTTAAATCAAGATAGATCCTGTCTGAAATATCCCCATCTAATTCCCTGAAATATCTATATAGAATCCTTTAGAGTTGTAGTAATAGATTTATTATTAAAAAAAAAGTTCATAACATTTCTTCCAAAGAAAACCCATAATATTTCTTTAAAGAAAAATAACTTAAGTTTGAATATTTTACTGAAGTTCTTCTTTTATTTGATTCAAGACATAAATGGTCTAAAATTACAATTATATTGTTTTGGGCTGCAAACACATAAAAATGAGTTACTTTACATATGAAAGTCAGCAAACAATCTCAGCTATGCCTTGCTGGAGAGTAATAATGAATCTCTTTTAATATCATAAAACCACATATAAATGCCCTCAGTGAAATCTTGCTTTTATTGCCATACCACACAATTTCAAGTGATTAGGTTGACAACTATCCATAGATTCTTTCCAATATAAAAAGAAAAGCAAGGGACTTGMTGATAAGTTTTCAGTTGCAAGAACTCTTAGGCAGTTCTACTAATTTGTATCTCGTTTCACCAAATGCATTCTTCACTTTGGCCTTTGCTGGCAAGTTGACAATGATAAACAACGTGACTGCTTCACTGTGGAGAAAGTGTCTGAGCAGCGTGCTTGGAATTCATATCACAGCTTAGAAGGGATCAACAGCCCAAAATCCAAACTGAGCAGCATGAGTGGAGAATTTGAACTTTATCCTCTGTCCCAACAGTCTTTGGTTAATACAAGAGTTCTTGAAGTATCGCTATTTAGCTATAACTCACTATTTTATTAAAATTAGGCATCATCAGCTGATGCTAAAAGTTGCTTCTGGCCTTTGAATTCTATCATAACATGTTGGGCCTAGACATCTTATGCCATAAGGCTTTACTTTAAGACAAATATCTGATGAGAGGATGTAAAAAAGACACAGGCACATTCCTCTCAGTGGTGCCCAGTGACTGGATGAGAGGAACAGGTACAAATCAGAATATAGGAAATTCTTTCTGAACCTAAGAAAACACCAGAACAGGTTGTCCTAAGAGGTTGTGGAGTCTCCACTCTTGGAGCTACTCCAAACCCAACTGGTCAGGGTCCTGGGCACCCTGTAGCTGACCCTGTCTGAGCAGGGAGTTGGACCAGATATCTTGCTTTGCTTCAATGGGACCTGGATATTGGTCCAGTATGAGGAGTTACTTGCCGTTTAAAAGAGCTTCTAAGTGCCTTTAACAAAACGGCAATGTTATCAAATTTATGAAAGCAGGGTTGGCTCACTTGAAAAGCTATCTGCTATTATAGCTAGATGATTAAATGGGCTTGGAAATTTTAAGGAGAGATAATCTTACTCTCTGTTCTGTCAATGTAAAAAACTACAGGGCCTGTATCTTCCATAGATTATTATTTGCCGGCGAGTGAGTTGTTATTATCTCTTAAAAATCATGACGGTGCAGTGATTGCTTAAGCAAAAGGTGGCACATTCTTGGTAGAAGAGAAATGTAATCTGTACTTGATGTTCTGATTGAATGTAAATATTATTCATGGCATATAGCTTAGTCTTCCTTCCTAGTGGTTTTATGGCTTGGGCTTCATTGGTCTTCTATTGCTGAGCTACATCATTTCCTAAATATATCATCTGGATTGGAAGCACTTAATAAATTCTGAATTGACAGAGTATATGGATCAGTGAAGCTAGTAACCGTTTATCTTTTAAATTATCTAAACATATTTTTCCCACTGTGCCTGCTTTAGTTGTTGTATTTAAGTGATAGCATATATTGTACAGGCCTTTTTTGATATTTTTTTTTCGGAAAACAGTCAACATTTTATTACATATCCCTAAGAAGGAGAAATCATAAAAGACTGATTTCCTTCCTATCCTGACAAGTATAGGAGGTGGTTTTCGGTGGCAATTACGTATTCAGAGAGTAAGAAATGGTCAGTACTTATGCCAAGAATGCTAGACCTYGCCTAATGTAAAGATTACTCATATATTATTTGCATAACTATCTTCCATGAATCCAGAGCATTATGTGTTTGGATGGCAGCATTTCTAACTGCACAGCAGCTACCATTTTGTCACATACCTCTTGAAGGACATGGCATTAAAACATAACGGATCCATTTGCATAAATGCTCATTTTGGGCTGAAGTACACAAAGTAGAAATACTGAAACAGGGGTCAGTAACCAGCACTGCAAGTTCTAAAGATGAATCATGYCTGTGTTTTTAATGGCGTTGAACCAATGCGAGGGGTTAGAAACCAGGCACAGGGAAACTCTGCTTCCACCTTTCAGAGCCTGCAGATCTCTGGACCTCACAGGAACCAGCTGCTGATTAACACACAGAGGTAAATCAGAGGAGCATTTTCTGCTTATTTTGTATTTCTGTTTTGTCTTCTTTACAAGGATCTCAGATGAGTCCACAGCTAATGACTGCAGCATTAAATATTYCTGCCTTGATGTGAGTCTTGTAACTCCTGGCATGAATAATGTCAAGATTGATTAGTTACTGCTGTTAATGCTGCAAAGTGTGTGCATTGTATCTATACCTGTYAGTAAAGAGAGATTTTATGGTGGAAGGGTGTGTAGATGGGCCTATGTTAACAATTTTTAGAAAACTTCTTTCCAGGAACACTCCTGAGCTTACTCCATTAGTGTAAGGCTGTTCATTTAATGTGATCAGTTAGGATTTACACCAGTGGAGGTGAGACTGAAATCTGAGCCTTGAGCTTTGCAGTTCAGTTTCATCAATTCTGTTTGATATGAAATGAAAGGAGTGCATTATGTTCTTCAGCCATTTTTAAAGCAAAATAGTTTGACAGGTTCAAGGCAAAAAAAGAGGTTTTCCCTCCTGGAGTTAGCTTTAGAACTAAACCTTGGCTTGGCAATCAAATCTYTTAGTATGTTGTTTTGCAGGAGTTATTTATTTTTCATGGGCAGGGATCAATGGTGARTGCTAATAATGGCAGCAGTGATTTCCAAGTTAAAAGTTAAGAACATAGAGGTTAAGAATAGTAAGTTCCTCTGATTTTAGATTGAGCGCTATGAGTTTAAACATTTTGGTTTGTTTTTAAATATACATCTTGAGGTCAATTTGATAGTGGTGTAAATGAGAGGGTCAAAGAGGTATCTCTGATGTAAAATCATAGTGAATTCAGAAGCATTCTCCAGGTGYGGATATCGTGTAAAATACAGAGTATATAACAAATAGCTAGGAAATACAACACTATAGCAAATGCCAAATGTCTACAATACTGCAAATTATCTGCTATGGCAGGAGTGGCAGCAGCAGTATTCAGAGTGAAAAGAGCAGAACTCGATTACAGAGATCATAAAATAATCCTTTCCCTTGATCTTTGGCTCCCCAAACTCAAAGGAGCAGAAAGAGCTGTCTCTGAACAAACAATCCTTTATCAGTGATGGATGTGGCACGGTTTTGTCCRGTAAAACTGCTGATTTACTAATAGGGAAAAAACAAATCTTTTCTGATGACACCTACCTCTCTAACCTGTAAAGAAAGCACAAACAGATGTGTATCTCTGTGACTGAGAGTGATGAAACCAGGCAAGAGAAACACCAGGAACGTCTACCTAGAACTAATATTGCAACACGCAGTAACATCACTAGCATTTCCCATTAGGACATATTCATTTTCTTTATGCCAAGAATATGACCTATGATACTGCATGGCTTGATTTAATGAGAGTGACTTTTCCAACAAAAAGGTAGCGGATATTTTATACAAATGGGAAATCTGTCCAGTGAAGCCTGGACAGATTTAAATTCCTTACACTTTCCTTTTATTGCACTGCCAGCAAAATTAAGGGATGCTACTGGTTTTTAAAAAATGCAGGTTACATGCTTTATGGATTTTGAAGAGAGGGAAGTCATTTTTCCTTTGTCTTACCTAGAAGCAGTACATATGAGAAGGTATTTTTAAAAATAGTAATTATCCTTTATGTGTGGAACTCCAYGCACGTTTAGGTACTGGTCATTTTTTATGTAAAGAATGTAGACCAACAATAATTGCAACAGGTCTTGGTGATTTAGACTTGTATAAATTAATGATATAAAGCGGTTAAAACATACAAGTAAGAATAGAMTCAGACCTTGACTGCTTTACCAGGCAGATATGTATTGCTCAGAACTTACTGCAAACAAGTGATCCTACTGGTTTAATTCCACAGATAAGTCAAGTACATCAAAAGATTAAAACCTATCACTTTTCAGTGCTCAGGATATGTTATTTTCTGTTATAAATTAAAACTGAAGGTCTTTTGGATGCATCTTCTCATCAAAAACTAACTTAGGAAACATTGTTTTTGCGGCATATTTTTTTTTCTCCTCAGTAGTCTACAAGGACATTTGATAAGATGGGTAATTTTACAATTTCTGTATGAAAACATTCTTATGCCTTAACCCTTAGATCACAACAGTTGCATATGAATACTTGTCAAACCAACCAATAAAACTACAAAATAGGAATTAGTAAGAACAATTTTAGATTAAAATTTCCAGACTTGGAAGGGAGTGCCATGTAATTTCAGTACCTTCACGAGCACTGTAACACTCCAAAGGGATTTGCTGTGTTTTGTTTGGAGAAAGACAGCATAAGCTACAAGGGAGAGAAGCTTTTATGCACATAGGCAGGATTTCTGATTAATCATAATCCACAACTTACACATAAAATCTGAATTAAAAATTCTTTTCTTCTTTTCTAATAGCTTTTAATCATGTGTGCTTTACAATACTTCTGCTTGAACTTGCGAACCGYATGTCATCAGTCTAGTTGTAAATTAGGACATTCATATAGTTTCAGCAATTGCTTTCATTTTTACATAMTAAAACAAGTGACTGCTCTCATTTAATCTTGAGGCACATGATTCTTTAAAGGTTGGGCTTGCCTGTCACATCCACGCAGCCAGACGTCTTGCATAATGCAAGAAAGATAGAAAACGAATGCAGCAAACCTTCCTGAACTCTTGAAAAGCAAAAGTTGTTTTCATTCCTTACCCAATAGAAGGATTTGTGTGAAATCCCTGAAATTGGGAGCAGAATTTTTAGCACTCCCTCTTCCTACTGATGTCAKCAGGCCTACCAAGCAATGGGACCAACTTTCTCTGGGTAGTAGTCTTTTAGACCCTCCTTTGACTTCAGGGTCTAGTTTCAGGCATCTRTTGTACCATGAAGTCCTAGATGCAGTTTTCATGTTCAGGAGGAAAAAGAGAAACAACACCCCCAGCCAGTTACACAACTTGCTTATGAAAGAAGCATATATTAGCTTCAGATCTCGATACCTGGGCTATTTGTTAAATCTTGCCTGGAGCTGTTTATGAGAAGTGTGAATCATTGTAAATGGCACCTGTTATCTCAGCTTCCCTTTATAGAAGACAAATTATTTGATTAATGATTATATAAGCACAACGTAGGTGTGTCTGATTCATTGTGCCAATATCTATAGCTGCAGAATCTCTCTTCTATATGGTTAAAATTACCTTTGGTGTATACAATATTAYCCCATTAGCAACAAAGTGCAGCATTGGTCACTAACAGAAATGTCTGTTTATTTATATGCACATTGATTTTTATTTCTGATCAGCAACTTTTACAGCTTCACCTGYAGCAGACTTTGTGACTGACAAACTGATTAATACATTGTACAAACTTGTTGTTAGACAGAGAAAAAAAAAATGTTAGTTTTATTTTGGAGTCCTTTAAATTCAGAAAACTGGCTAAAATCAATTTATAGTTCAAAGAGAGTGGGTGATACCGACACTAAGTGGTAAAATTGCTTCCACTTTGATAGTGTGCATTGAAATATAACGCCAAGGTGATGGTCATTGGAATAAAATAGGAAGTGAAGGTAGGTTTGACAAGTGTAGGAGGTTGGGAAACAATTTGACAAGTCTCAAATCAAGCAGGTTCACCTGAAATACTTATTAAAAACTAAACGAAACAAAACAAGGAACCTGACTAACCTGACCTTATAACTGTAATTATTAAGGAATAAATGTCAATTCACTATGTAAATCACCCTGGGCTGCAAAAAAAGGACAACCATCCAGACTGGCCTTAAAGAACTGTGCAATGAACTATGAGAACTGATGTAAAGACAGCAAGATCTTATGGCTGATGAGTGGTTGCTGTTTACTGGCACTTTCTGCCTGAGGTCAGGGCTCAGCTTATCTTTTATCACAGCAGAAAACCTTTTCTAATGACCAGTCCATAACGATTAATGGGACTAGCTGATTTTCTGACCTAGAAAATAATGCTACTACTCAAGCTATGAAAGATGATATGGAAGTGTTTTAATTATCTGTTGCCTTTAATTTTTGGTATAGGTGTTCTTACATGACACTTTGTTTACCATCTTCTTCACAGGTCACTTTGGAAGATAGATGCTTTTCAGCAAAAGAATAAGGAAGGCAGAGGGTTATTGGCAGGTATCCTGGTCTGGTGTTACTGAGAAGGAAAGAAATGGAAATGTTTTGGAATCATATGCCACTGTTCCAGCAGAAGTACAGATGTGGTGATTTATAACATCTACTAAGTCCGGATGTCAAGAATTCTCTCTAATGGCAAATGAGATGGTGCATCTATTTATTTTCAACTCACAGAGCCAAGTATACCTGAAAGAAGACTTCCTAGCTGGTCATCAGGTAAGAATGTTAACAGGCAGAAGAAAACCCTTAGTGATTGATTATAAAGTACATTGTGTTGCAACTCCACACTCTTCCACATTCTCTCACAGCCTTTGTCTGCAAAACTGGTTTAAAATTCCAAAAATCATGAGGTACCTGGGGATCTGGGGACTTTGGTACAGACACGGCCATTTCCGAAAAACCCTGCTGGACATCGGCCACAGAAGTATCCAATGTAAGGTGGTTTCCGATCGAAACACGGGACTCCAGGGAAACATGGCCTGTTGGCGCAGGTGGTAACGTATGACGGAGGTGCTGGGTGGCCTAACGAAAAGAAGGTCGAGCACTTTTAAAAATTATAATAAACCAAATGCACATGTAAAATAAAGCATGACTAAGCCTGGCTAGAGGTATACAACTGCTTATATTCTTTTAAAATATAATTAATGCAGAATGTTCTCAACCTGGTGCCAAATATTAGAACGTCCTGTAGGCAGAGTATATCAGAACATCTGTTTCTCATTAAGACAAGATTTATTAGTCTTCTAATTAGATGTTTTCAATTTTATTACTCAAAGTTGCTTGACATTTATCATGGATAATATAGATATTATAATTTTCAGCATAAGTAAAAGATTAGCTGAGAAGCTGCATTAATCAGACATACTTTTGTTCTTTTGTGATTAGAAGGTTACCATCAAACTTCACAGTACACATACCATACCTTTAARAATACCCTGTTAAGTGCTTATGTGTCTGATTGAGAAATCATCCTTAATGTGTCAAATATTATATGAAAAGAGACTGCTCTAATTGTCTTCAAATGATGTGCAAAATCAAACACTCTGGTAGTATATAATATTTTATCACTTATGATGTCACTAAATAGCAAGAGCGTATGAACTGCCTCAGAAGAGGTATTTAATGGAGTCAGGACAGAGGACAGATGAATAAAATCTAAGTGGTGATTGTAGATCTTTTTCATTGTCTCCAGTGAAGTCTATATCATGATTCTCAAGTATTTCCAGCATTATTCTTGTACCTTGCCTGCAAAAATACAATGGATGCCTGAAAGAGGCATATTCTGGTTAGGTCATGGAGGGCCTGGCACAAATATACAAATGAAGGTGAGAAAAAACTAACATTTTCATTCACATGTGACCTACATAGTAAATAGTCCCAGTTTCAATTCTTGAGGTCTTTACTTTTGCTAGAAAATCGAGAAAAGAAATATGATACTCATTAGAACCGGGTCTGTGTAAGAGGAATGTGTTTGCATGTTAGAAAGTGCATGGTTCCCCACCTGTTTTACTTTCTGCAGGCACAAACGTTCTCAGAGAAGCCTGGGCCACAGTCGTGCTCATACTCTGAGAGTCAACCTTTGTTTGTCTTCAAACACTGGTCCTCATTCAGTGACTTCCAGTGCAATGCAGAAATAAAATGCCACCTGTGTTAGGCTATGGCAAATTCCTGTAAGCTGTTGCTCATATTGCATTTCCTTACACTAAGCAGTGAGATTGGGAGTGATTTTGTTCCTTCTTGGAAGCAGTGAGATCGCTGGACTACCCTGATAGCTGTTACTCTAATGGCTTTCTGCCCATGTCAGTGTTTAGCAGTAATGCACAATGTGATGTACTGAGGAGGATTGTGTTTTGTTTTTCAGCCCTGTCTTGCTGATGCTTATGCTTACTGCGAGGATGATAAAGTGTGTGATCTCTGCATACATAAAATGCGTCATCGGGAAGAGATTCTGTATCACTGTACCCCTACCTTGTGTATCACTTCTGTTAATGCTCTTAACTGCAGGAGAATTCTTTGCCTCTAAGGGTTGCAGTAGCCATTCAACCTCAGTCGGGTTCAGATCACCTCTGCCATYGTTATTGTCAATGATGGACTCTTCTGTAACGTCAGCAGCAAGCACAGCTATAATAAGACAGTTCGGAGGCAAGGAAACAAGGTATTAAGAGCTTAGCTGTGATTGATGATAAAAAGCAACAGTAACAGCAAATCAGATAACCTGACATAAGTTTATTTCAGAAGCCTGCCATCAAACACAGGCAAATCAGATGAGTCAGCTGCTGAAATGCAGGACAGCTTTGACACAAATACAGAAAAAATTACTTTGCCTGAATTCACCGAACTTAAGTCATCCAAGAGACATAGTTAATATGCATAGGGATCTTTTATTGAGCATAGGGTAGGCAGTGTGCTTGCTTGCACAAAGATGAGACACTGAACGTTGGGGTCTGTGATCTGCCTGATTCCTGCTTCACTTTGAAAGCTTCCCTCTGAAAGCTGCCTTGTACATGTTTGTTATCTTCAGTTAGCTGAGCTGTCAACTTGGTGCACGCTAAAATGCACGTTCGAAAAATATGGGGAAGTCAAGGGGAAAATTGATTGTTCAAGATATTAAAGAATAATAATTCCTACCTAAATTTAAGGCAGCTTCTCAAAGGATTTGGGGATTGTTACCTTTACATGGGTATATGTTGTGAGGTAAACAGCTCTGGATYTCTTGGATCTTCTTTACTCTTAGAGAAAAGGCTGTGACTTTTTATATACATTAAGCAATGCAATGAACTACAGCCCTCTATAACAGCTATAAAATTGGTTCATATTCATCCTTCTGTCTCCTTGAGGATATCTTTCCAACCAGTGCTTCAACAAGGGAAGTATGGGTAGGGATGGTCAGTCTCAGAATAGAGAGTATGAGAACCATGAAGAATGATTTATATTCCCTTTTGGTGGAAAAAGAAGCACTTGGAGGCAATAACTAACTTTTATAATAAACATGCATTTCAAAAATAAAGATTTTTTTTCTGTGATTAAAAAAAAAGGCCTAAGGAGAGTTATGACTTCTCTGATATATTTTGGAAAAGGGCATAATTTTGTGTATCAAAATAGCCTTCCCTCGCTGGGCATATTAGCTACAAAAACACACTTGGGTGATGCAGATGCGTAATCAGCTTTGAAATGACTCATTGTTACCAACCACCAACTGTAAAGAAAACACTTTTGTGCAGACATTTGCAGTGTGACAGAAGGATATTCCGTAAAACTGCAAAGGCAACCCTGCTGGCCTCAGAACCTCTCTGTTACACTGCGTCTTTTTGCATCAGATTGTTTTTCTCTTGACCGACAGAACGAAGAAAAGTTAATATCTGCACAGTTCTTGTCTGTATTTTTGCCTTTTAGACATCTTTGGAAACACTAACAAAACATAAAACACTTCAAATACTGATTTGCTCCTCCTTGTCAACCCCATGTTACTTTTTACTGAAGGCTTGTGTGTGTACAACTGAAAAAGGCAGAAGCAGAGAGTGTCAGTGGGTCACAGCCTGTGCACTGAAGGGTCTCAGTGCTGCATGAAATCACTGTAGCTCCCCCTGCTAGCGATGCTGCTGAGGACAACCCTGACATAAACACTGACAACGTTCAAAATGTTCCTGGCCTTTTCCTGCACTGGTTGGGAACTGCATGTCAAAMATGAGCTCAGCAGCTAAGGATTGCTTCCTCTAACAAAAATATACCTCGAGCATGGAGGTGACATTCAGGTATACGTGAAGGGCTTGGACATTGACCTTGCTTTTACACTAGCTGTTGCTTGTACAGTTTTCACACAAAACAAACATCCTGTAGGTGCTGCAGAGTTGGTTCTCTAAGTTATTGTGTATTTCGGAGTAGATAGTTTTCAGCAAAAAACTCAAGAACCCGTGGAACATTCTTGGCAAATTATATAGCTGGCATATGTAAAATACTTTTTTTTTTTTTTTTGTATGCTAAGGTGTTTGTTCTATTAAAAATGAARTTAATCTGCAGTGAAAAATAGCAAATAGAGACCAATTTGCAAATACCCAGATTAGTATAGCATGATCATTGTCTGGCTTGGGTATTGAAAGGTCCAGTTGTGGAGTGAGTAGCAAAGTACTCATTAAAGGGAATAGCAGCAGAATTGAGTCCCATTTCCCCCCCATCTATTAGAACAAATMATGCAAAACACTTACATTTGCAATTTTTACCATCTCCCTCCATCCCAGGGGGRCAGATTCCACATATATATGATCCAAAGGTGTTCAGACAAGACACGCCAGGAAAGCAGAGATTCTCTTTGCATTCGTTCCTGTCTTCCTGACAAGTAAGCCCTGTGGCAAAAGCGAAGAGGAGGTTAATAATGGGGGAAGATTCCTTGTTTATTCCTCGGCTCAGATGTTCGATCAGACTCAGGCTTACCTCTCGACTGTAAGCTCATTACAGGGTACGTCACTCACGTTAGCACCAAATTCCCCACAGCCTCACTTAAACCTGCTTTTATCTCGCTGTTTATTACTGTCATTATTGGCACCAGAATGCTGAACTTGAGACAACTGCTTGTTGAAAGCCCTGCATATTAAAGCAGTGATTTCCTCTGCATTTTGCATCTTAGCTGCTGCTTTTRTTGTGTTGTTTATGGGAGATCTTTGTCATATATTTCAAAAGCCAATGTCACCATTTTGGCTGTAGGAGCTTGAGAGCTGTGTACTGACATGTTGTGCTTCTCATGRCTATGTGACCCTCATATTACTAATGGTTTATTGTATACCAACCTGAGTGAGTCTGGCTGGCTAGAGGAAAATTTTACTAAATAATCTGATTCTTAGAAGTACAGTTTTCTTATTTAAAATGAAAATTTGGAGGGACATTCTCAAAATTCCTTTAATCCACAGTTCTTGTGTTTGAAAGATAAGCTAGAATTTGAATCCAAAACAGCGCATATGGGCTACTATTGATACTGGAAACAAGTTTTTAAAAATTCCTTGAAGTAACTGATATTCAGACTCTGGATATGGATACCTACAGGGCAAGTTGACCCAAATGTTAAAATGACTATCTGAACAGCAAATGAACTGTAGGAATCAAATATAGTAATGTTAAATACTCCCTCAGGCTTCAGATATGCCTGCTGCTGTTCCTGTGCATTTGAGAAATCTTGCTTGGCTACTCCTGGTTACCAGAATACACAGTCCTGATAGCAGTTCTTAAGCCAGCCCTTGCCATCTGTATTCAGCAGAGCCTTTTGCACCTTGCAGGTCTACATGAGGAGACTGTGACGCTTGCTGGTGACACATGGATGCCAGGAACCTGCTTCAAGGCATTGCTTAAGGTAGGGGAGAATGACTTGTAGCATATCAGACATTCGGCCTTATCAGAAAACAAAATTTAGGGATAAAAGAATATTCTTTCTTCAAAGCAGAGATTTATCATAGTGGTGTGATTTACAGAAAGATGAAGACAGATTATTATTCATCTTCTACTACATAATCTTTCACTGCTTCAGCATTTCCGATAGCTTCCACTTGTGCTTTCATGTTAAAATAGCTTCTCCATGTAAGAAACTCCAATGGAGTTTCTCCTGGCTGAGATGCCTAAAAAAGCCAGTGTCTCCCCTCCCATGCCAGACTTCTCTTGTGGAAAAAGACAGACAGAACTAAAAAGGCCACCTCAAGCAAGGCAGTTCTGATTATGCCTTCTTCTTGCTTAGGGAAACATCCCTTCTTACATCATATAAGTTAAACATCAGTGAGTAAACAGCTAGTTTTGTGGAGATTACCTTATCTCTTTTTTTCCCTGCACTTTTGGGTTACTGGTTCTGTCATATAATTTAATTAGCAAATTTATAACATTAGGCTGCTTCTTTCTGATATGCTTTTTTGATGACAAATTGGGAAATCAATACACATCACATTATGGAAAATATTATATGGATTACTCTGTGATTAGATTAGTAATTATTTTCTTTCTCTGAATATTGCAAAAAGACTAAACATGAAACCATAGAATGAGAGTAGGAGTCCTACACACTGTCTATTTTATAGGGGACTATCTTTAAAATCTCAAAGATGAGAGAATTGCAAAAGACAAAGAAACATCATAAATATCAAACTAAATAAAAAAATCACAAATCTAAATTTTATAATGTAAAGGTGGAGCTATATAAGCACTTAATTTCACTCTTAAAGAGATTTGATTTTAAAAAAATTCTGGTAAATTTTTGGCATAATGGTAATCCAGCAGAGGCTGAAAACAAATGTTTGGGAAGTCTGAAACTAGGCTGATGGATGCTGAAGAAGCACCAGATTTGGACCAAAAACTGTCCATAACAAGAAATGTGAATTATTATGTGTGCAYGACCCCCCGTGCACTGCAACAAATAGGAGTCTTGATTCCCTTGGCACTGCTACAGTACAAATAAAAATAATAGGAAAAAAAGATCTTTAGGTTTCTAGGTTGAAACCTCTGTTTCTGCTCCAGCTCTATTTCCCTGTCTCTGCATGGGAAATTGGCTGAAAAGATAAAGTCCTTTTATGCCTAGAGAGGAACTGACCACCTGCAGCTGCAGAAAACAGCTTTTTGATCATGTTTACATTAAGTTGACTCTAAAACAAACACTACCTAAGTTTGAATCTCATTGGAGGATTCTATGGTTACTATATACTATGAAACAAATCTTGATTTTTTTCAGTTACAGGGATGGGGTTTGCTCTCAAGCAAATGAAATTCTTTCAGCAGCCATAAAGAAGAAATAATAGAAATTATCATTAGCAGCATTGAAAGAAAATGAATGAAGCTTTGAATGTACAATAAGATAAACATGTATAAGTCTCAACGGAAATTCAAAATATTAATAATGCTGGAATCATCCTTCTCTCAACTTTTCCAATGGCTTTTGTTTGTGCATTGTTCCCATTCCTGCATTATATACTTATATTCCCTGAGATACACAGATGCACTTGAATTGCTGCTGTTTAGCAACACATTGCAGCTTCTCTTGCAGTGCTGTTTGGGAAGCTCTCAGAAGAGTTAATGATTGGGGTTTCTTTTTCTCCTACCTGTTCACTACCATTTGTAAAGATTTGATGCTGAAGTGGTGTTGTCACTTGAGCAGTACAGCATTGCCTTCTCATTAGATTATTGATGGTTTTCTGGGGAATTGAGACGCAAACACAACATCAAGGATGAGCTTTTATTGTTGTCACAGAACATGCCCTGAAGTAAAATCATCTGCCTCCCAGCTGGCTTTCAGCTCCACTTGCTTATAATTTTTCACCCTCTATTAAAACTTTGAGATGTATTCCTGTTTCAGTCAATCATATCTTTATTTTATTCTTGTTGATTTTGCTGTTTTGTGCTTTAGAATTTTGGACCAGGGAAGCAGAGCAAAAACAATACACATTTATTTAAATTGATAAGAAATAAAGACTTTGGGAAAATCTACTTTTTCTTGGGTCATCAAGATATCCTGCACCCTTATTTTTGGAGTCATAATGTAGATGTATTTTTCTTTCAAGTAGGGTTTCTTTAAGAGTTGGATATTTCATTCTTTTTTTTGTTTCTTTTTTTAAGAGAACTATATTTCTGAAAATGCTCCATGTGAATTTATAAACAAGGCATTGTAATTATGGCAGACATTTCATGTGGAATAATAGAGCTTGACTTCATTCCACCTATATGCAATACTGCAGAAAGTGAGAAAAAGGGCAGCAGCGTGAATGTGTTGGGGAAGATGGAACAACAGCAGCAGACCCACAGAACAGATTCACCCTTGGAATTATGTTGCGTTTTACTCACTTATTCACCTCCTTGTAGGCAATGAGGATTGTTCCTCATTGTCCGAATGTTTAATTGAATACACCCGAAAAGATTCCGACATTTCCCTGTTCTCAAAGGAATATTATTTCTAGAGAATTTGACAGTGACATTTGATGTAAGATTTTGGTGGGGGAGGCATATTTGTATTTTGATCAAACATTCTGTTTCTATGTTTAAGTCTCTATGCTTAGGCTTAAATATTTTTGGATCATTAGCATCTCTTGTGGCATCACTCACCTTGCATATTAGCATACTTTAGTAATGTTGCAGCATTACTGTGAATGTGTACTATCTAGTAATTATGTAGATCCTTTGGACCATGTTTCTGAATTCCTAATTTTCAATCATTTTTGCTTTTAAATCCTGCTGCACTTCTACAGGTAATGAAAACTATACTGTGTGATAGAAGCAAACAAAAATGGTTTCAGGAATTGCTGAAGGAGAGAAAGTCTATTTTTTTCTTAAATAAGTCCATTGAGTATAGAGTTTCTTGCAAATATGCCATATATGTAGTAATAATTCTGTGCATCTGATGTGATGTCTTCTTGATTTTCCAAAGCTATAGCACTATACAGCAGCAAGCATTATGAGACTCATGAATTTATATGTGCTTTCATATGTGCACTTTTTCAATAGCTTCAGGTACTGAAATGGGAGCTCAACTTAAGGTATTGAGTTTTATGGAATGATTGTGATCCAAGATATACTTTAACATATTTTCAGTTGGCACCTTTCACCCTGGGAAGACTGATTTGAACCTGATGTGAAGGGGTAGTAACCCCATGGTGCTACTTTCTATGGTGGCTGTGTGAATGGCCACCTTTTCTCTTAAGTGACACCGATGCTAGGAGCCCTGGCAGAAGGGCAGAAGAAGGACTGAGGATACATGCTGACTGCAACGTCATTAGGCTAAGTGTAGAGCTGGTCTTCGCCTTCCTTCCATTTTTAGCCCTCACTTGAAACACAAATTTCTGGCTTGTCGTTAATAGTAGGGGCCCCCTGAGTAGATTGCTATACCAGCGAAACATAATTGCTTCAAATTAAAAAGTCATATGAGTGATTGGCAGGATGGACCCATCATTCAAGGTGATCAGGCGGCCACCTGACAACTTGATTGGAAGATGTATCCAGTTGGGAGCCTACTTAGGCATTCTCAGCACATGAAGTCTGATGGAGTGAACATAGCCCTACAGACACATTGACATTGGGAACTGTGAGCTAAGCCGCTCGCACAAGCTGACAGGATGAATCTCATGGAAGCTGCATGCAGTCTCTATTTCTTGGCCTTTCCAGGTTTTATTCCCATCTTGATTACAGCATATGTCTTGCGTCCATCTCCTTGGTCATCACTGCATTTTGTTCTCTAAGTCTTCTTGTTTTTCATTCTGCATTCTTTGACAGATCTTTTGTTGTAGTGATCATTTCTCTCCCCTGCATCTCTTAAAACAATATTGTTGTCGGCCTTGAGAAGTTTGAAGGACTTTGTTCCATCAACCTGTGTGACAACTCAACAGGCTTGTGCTGTTCTAAGGTTTAAACTGAATGAAGATTTATTTTTACACATTTTTCATGTCTACTTGTCCTTCCTGCACCTGGAAAAAACACTAATTTCCGGTTTGTCTCCTTGGTTGAATTTAATAAAATCTGTTGGAGTGAAAGAGTGTCTTGGATCTTCTGTCTCTCTTCATCTACTCATTCTTTTCCTGGCTCATCTCATGAATGATCAATAGGGAATTTGCCAGGTAGCCAGCAAGATCAGGGTAGTTCACAGCATCCCTGAATGATCATTTTATGATCATAGAGCCAGAAGTCAATCTTTCTTCCTCGAGCACGGACAATTAAATAGCTATTTTTACATATTCTCTCTCTGTTTAAAGCTAGGACATGGGAGCACAAGGGGATACGCAGCCTCATTGGCAGGTGCTTGTGGTCATGCTGCACTCTAAAAAGACTGAGGTACAATCTGCAGTGAAAACTGAGATGAAAAGTGATGTGTTACCTTCCAAACCAGGGGGACATTTACAGACAAAACTGTCCACACTGTCCACGCACACTCCACTTCCACAGGGGTTTGATTTGCACTCATTAATATCCTGCTGGCAAAATTCTCCATCAAATCCGTTTGGACATAAGCACAGATATTCACCGAGGCCTGGGGGGAATTTGATGTTGGTAACACATGTTCCACCATTGCTGCAGCTGCAAGGCTTTACCAGAACCTGTGGAGGGCAAAAGGGAGTCATGATAAGACGCTTCTGAATAATCGGAGTTGAGAGCTGTTACCCTTTGGGAAAGGACAGATTTACAGTACAAATACGTTATACAGTATTATGAAAACTTACTTCTAACCAATTTCCTTTGTCTAGATAGATGATCTTACACTCAGCATACTTATGTGACTGAAAGCTTGACTTTAAAGGGATTTCTTTTTATCGTTTATGGGCACATTCTAACTTCTTACAAGAGAAAAAAAATCCTATTTGCTATAACAGCAGTTGCTACACAGAATCCGAGGGCAGGATTTGTTCCTTATTCTTCAGAGAAGAAATGAGAAATCTTTTCTCTTTGCTTGCCTGCATATCCTCTTTAGTGTTTTTGCCATTACAGATGGCTCCCGGGCAGGAACCTGACTGAGGCATTCCTTAGCTTTTCTCTATTTCAAGGAAGAGGGGCCTATAGTTATGTTACCTATTAACAAGGACAGCATTACAACAGATTTGAGTCTCTGCATTATCATATTTCATTAAACATAGATCTAGCTTGAAATATTTCCATTACAATCATATCCAGTCTCTGTTTTCTCCTTTGTTGTCTTCTGGTTCAGCAGATTGGTATTTTTGATGGTAGTTGTTTGAATGGATAAAGATTTGAAACTACAGCAAAAAATACTTTTCCTCACAAAAATGCTCATGTGTTAAGAGACAACAACCCATTTCATTAGCTCATGCTATCATGGGATTAATGCTAGGTTATACAGTAAAGACAAAGCAGTGCACGAGCACTACCACAAAACTTAAACTGTGGAGTAATGACATAAGAGCAAGGCATCCTCTAAAAATATCATTGAGAATGAGTTATAATCTCTCTTTTATAGCTAAAACTTGGTCTTTTATGTTATATGCCTTTTATTTTTCTATAATCTGAAAGCAGAATGTGAATTTTAAAGCAGATTAATGAACCATTAACAGGCTCTGCAAGAGTGTTCTTTCAAACAGCAATCAATAGCACTCTCTTTTTCATTGCATATATAGTTTCTATGTTCTCAGAAATATTTATTCCATTAATTGATCATTATTGCTGTGCCCTGTAAAATACACTTATGAGGAAATAGCTGAAGTCTTAGATTTTAAGACAGTAACGAATTATTAACTATAATGACAATTGTACTAAAGCACTAACATGATAAACAGTTTTTTCGGCTTTTTTGTTTAAAGCGTTCATTTTCTTACCTCAATAGAGTATCTGCTCTGTGCATTGCATTCATCTGACACAGTGAATTCAAAGGTCTGCGTTTCTTCTGAAACAACTTTCCAGATGAGAAGGCCAGCAGGAGAGAGCCTGGCATCCTGTGGACCAGCCTCTAAGATGAAGAGCACAGCTGACCCTTCCGGATCCAGTGCTACCAGCTGGTAAACAAAATTCTCCCCAGTAAAGGTCAGCAGTTGGCTGGAGGGGGCTTGGAACACAGGAGGCAGGTTGTCTAAACAGCAAAGACAAAATATGATTATATAAAGTCAAGTTTCTCCCACATACACATGCACAATGCGGTTCTTTGTAGGAATGTCCTTCATGAGAAAAAGTACAGAAATATCCTGAGACTGATGGAGGTTATTTAAATGTTAGAGGCAGCAAATAGCTTCACCAGAAACTAGTTTCTTCCTTCTGTTTGTCTCATCTTCCATACTGAACTTCTCTACCATAGTGAACCTTGATTTCTCTTGATGGGCTTCTGATATGCAAAAGATCAGACATGATTTCTACAGCCAACTGCTAGTCTGTCTTCCCAGTTCTTTCTAAAACATTAACTRTATCTCCAATAGTTACGTGTGTAAATTTATTCTACCTACCACTCCATTTGTTTAACTGTCTGTCTAAAAGTAAGTGAATGAATTTTTGAAGTGATAAATGACAAATGAATTGGGTGGGCAACTCAGGGGAAAAAAAAATAAGCTATGTAACTATTCCATTGAGCAGACTGCATTACTAGGTACTATTACAGTGCTGAGGTGATCTCCATATGTCCCTTCCAACATCAGTGGTTCTGAGTGGTAGTTGAGTTTGAGCAGTTTGACTGAATTTAGTCACACAACTCAGGGATAAAAATCTCATTGACAGTACACGTGCTACAGTGATACTGGGGTTCTGTCCTGTCACTATTGTCATTGTTATTCCTAGTGTTGTTGTTGTTTATGTTCAGTATTTTCTTATAAAGATGAAAGCCAAATTGCACGTGGCTATTTTATAGACAAACTTTGCCTGCAGATACTTACAATATAAAGAGGTAAGAAAGACAAGGTAGAGAAAAGAAGTATTACAGTTTAAAATTGGAAACCCAAGGCAGAGTTGAGTACCCTGAGGAGACAGCAGCTCTGTGCAGGGCTGGCAATTTCATCTCGGTGATTTAAGACTCCTCAGTCTCAAGCCATCTTTTCCTTCTTTAGCCGTCAGTACAAATTAACGTACTGATATTTAAAGGAATCATCTCATAGAACGTAATGCATCCATTGTTTTAAGTTAACATTTCTCCTTCCAAGCATTAATTTCAAGCCATACTCTAAAACTATCAACAATATATGTGTTTTCATAAAGACTGCTTGTGTCTTTGCATTATGCTTTTGGGAAGTCGTTATTAGTGGCTTTTTGTGCATGCATATCCACTTCTCAGGTTTTGCTTCCCGGAGCTTGTCTCACATTATGCAGTTATTTAAATGTCTCTCTACTCATTGCTGCTCTGCTATCAGAGCTTTCGAAACTGCTTGTCCAGCAGATTGCCATGGCATAACTGCTGAAAGCTTCCATCTATTAATTTACCTTTTACTTCACAAACACTCCAACTGTGGAGCCCATAAAGGTTGTGCCAAAAGTAATCAATGAGGTATTCAATGGATATGCATTTACGGATAAATGCAAAGTGTTAACTGGATGGAGGATTACAAAACCTTATAGGCACAAAAGAATCTAAAATGAGGGACTCCTAAAGCAGTCTGTGAACCAGACTGTTTGTAACTACGCTGAAGGATCCTTTGCATTCAATGAATATGTACTCATAGTTACTGCACAACCTTTTTGAAGTTCTCACAGTTTTGAAAATGAGTCAGATGAACCCTTTCATTTTGGTATTTTTAAATTTTGAAGTTCCTGAAATGTGAATCACAGTTTGTTCTATGTTTTCTAAATCATTTCTAGACTTAYAGAATTTCAAACAGAATGCACTTTTTGCCTTTTAAGTTATTTTTGGGCTTTAATAGGAAGCTTTCTCAGTATTAATAACTAGTATGTCCTCAGGACAGACTCATCTCTAAAAATAATATTGCTGTGCCAATGAGATATAAGGACAGTAAGGAGGCAAAGTTTAGGAGTCGTAGGTGAAAYCTCTCATTAAACTAAATTATATCTTTATGCAAAAAAAAAGAGGTACTTTCAAGTACTCAGGCTCTTCAGGGCTGTCTTATCCTTAGACATTTTAACTATTGTACAAATGAAATGCAATGGTGTTCTTAGTTGGCCGAAACTTGTGAGGGATTTGCTGTCTTATAGGTCCTTTCTGGTCCTTCTTAAGTGTCTTTCCACCACCTCCTAGGCTGGCTGTGTCTGTGCACAGCTCCTCTCGACAGTGTCTCTGTTTGAGTTATAGACCCAGCCACTGTGTTCCAGCTCTCTTGCTGTCTCTTCTTTACGTTGCACCCTCCAAAAGCCTCTGCCCCTGAGCAGTTCCAGTTTCCCCCCAAGGAAAAGAGCTTCAAAAAGCAGGTTTCTGCACAACCCCCATCGTGAAGGGCTGCAGAATGATCTGCAGGTTTTGGAGCGGTGAAAGTCATGGCTAGCTGATTCTTGTCACCTCAAYGCCCTGCCAACCCCAAGCCTTTTATGTAGCACCTCTTAGAATTTGGCTCAGAGAATGAAAACAATTCTTGAAGACATCAAGAACAGACATTTGTGTTTGCAGTTTTCTGCAAGTTCCCTTAAAGATTTGTACTTGGAATGTGATCACAGATCTATCTGAGGTTCATCAAACTTCAGCAGACAGATGTGGGCACTGCATGAAGCTTTGATATGTCAATTTTTTCATCTTTAAGGTGTTACTTTTGTCTTATTAGTTTGAATTTCTCATGCATTTCTCATGCAACCAATTATTCCCACTGGAAACTGTATCCACACACTGTRCGCTAGGCCCTGTGTATTTCATAGGCTAAGTGCTAAATTCCCAACTAAATGCTTCCAASGTGTAGAAAAGGCGTCTTACTTCTATTAATAGACCAGGCGAACTTAGAAGTGTTGGGTTCACAGAGAAGGCAAGGACTGGCAGGGCTTGACTCTCCTTCACCATAGCAAAGTCCATCTATATTACAAGTATTTTCCTGCAAAAATATAAAAATAAAATAAAAATGGTTGGGAGGTGGAGGCAAGGAGAAAAGGAATAAGAAGGATAAGAAATTAGCAGCTGCTGATTTGGATTGCTTGAATTTCTTTGATATTGGTGGATAAAATAGCAGTACTAAAATGAGCACAATGCTCTCTACTTGTGCTGTGAGCTTTTCCCGAGACTGACTTGGCTACCGAATCTTGTAGTCTCCAAGTCCTGCTTTATTAGTTTCCCAGGTTTCTTTTTCAAGATGTATTAGGTCATATTTTAAATTATACCATCTTAAAAGTACTGGCTAAGTTAAAGAAACAAAAAGTACTTTGCAATTGCCCTCAAATGATAGAACACCACAGATCTCTAGCATTAAAATTTGGATGTTAATTAGATTTTATTACATTGTTGTTTTCAAAGGAACTGGCTTGGTTCTGATGAAGAAAGATGCTTTTTTTTTTTTTTTTTTTTTTTTTTCTGATGTGATAATGTGGTGGTGAATGGGCTCCATAAAAGAGGAACACAAAATGTGAAATGGCCTGAGATAAAATGTCCCCTAATTGAAACACCTTTTCTGAAAGCAATTTAGGTATTACAAAGTAATGTTATAAGAGGGATAATTAGAATGTGGTTTGATGCAATTGGAAGCCCAGTTCAAATAGCCCCTTGAAGCATCTTAGAACAGAAATTACTGTAATCCCCAGAGAACACCACCATAGTGAGAAAACATATATGTTTCAAGAATGTAAGAACAAAGAAAGCTTTTTTTTTAAAAAAAAAAAGAAAAAAAAGGAAAAAAGCTTTAATTGAAAAAGCTCCTGCATAATTATTTAAATCAGAAATATAAATATTTTGCTCTTATTTGAGCCTATAGAATAATTTCTGTTCACTGATTTACTTGAAAAATGTAAATTTTCCTTTTATTTTGGTAACTGGTAAGTTATTGCAGTCACTGCAACTTTGAGAACTATTTTTTCATGTTAGTGTCAATGAGAACAGTGAAACAAATAGTTAGTTACACCTGATTCATCTTTATTTTGTAAAAGTGAAATGTGGTGCTCTCTATCCATCAATGCCTCAGGATAGAAAAGCAGGACTGGGACATTAAAGCGTTTTCAGTCAACAGCTGCTAAAAGTGTGCTGTAAACCCCGCTGAAAAATAGTAATGTTTTCTAATGTAGTCCTTTAGAATATAAGGGGAGRATTTTAGGAAAAGGAGATGTTAAACTAATAAATCATTTACTTGAGTATACAGGGACACACATAGACACAGTGTTATTCCAGCACTTAGGAGCGTGTAGGCAGTTGAAAACACCACACTAGACTTTGCTTACAGCATCAATACTGTCTTAGCACTATGAGTTTGTGCTTAGCAGTAGTTAGTGGAGGCAAGAATGTTTCTATGGCCTCTGGAGTGTTTTCTCATGACAAAGGTTGCACCGTGCACATGCCAATGTAGCTCTTGCTAAGGCAGGAGATGGGAATACAAATAAGGAATCCTACAGTGATGGTGCTTCCCTCAGATAGACTTAGAATTCACTGAAAGGTAAAATAACTTACTAGCAGAGACACTTGGGAAGTGAAGGCAAGCTGCTTTCAGACAAGAATCTGCAGTCCTATTTGCTTCCATTGGTATTTTCAAATATAAATATTACCAACCGTGTTCTTTCTGGAAATGTCAGTCTGATAAAAGTCTATCATCAAGCCTTCTTTATCAGGTATTCATGGCACACAGAAATAATAACAATGGAAAAAATGGAGAGGAGATTGTGAAAGAGAGAAAAGCATTAGATCGTGCAGCTGACCTCTGAAATAGATTATCCTCTTCTGAAATAGGTACTATGCACAGTACATCAAAGGGAGGGAGAGGGCTAAGGAAGAGATGAATGATCCATATTAAACCTTTATGTTCTTTCAATTACCTTTAATTTACAAACTCCGGTTGGATGGAATTCACAGGCCTGGCAAACTGCATCGTACAGGGTCAGGACTTTGGAATTACTGTACTGGAAGCCATCGTTAGTGATCTAAATGATACAAAAATCATACTTATAAGTAATAATGTTCCATATGGAGACTGTCTGCTCCCTCTGGAGCATATACCATTGCACCCTTGCACTGGCACCCTGCCAGCAAGATAAATTAAACTGCGTGTGAGTTGCTTTACTGCAATACTGCAAGCTAAAAAATTGCTTAATGTTCCAAACTGGAAACTCCTCATTAATAACCAAAAGGTCTTTTGGCTCAGCTGACATTCAGGGTTGGTTTCTTTCTTTTTTTTTTTGTTTTTTTTTTGTTTTTTTTTTGTTTTTTTTTGATTGCAGTTAGATTTGTTGAATAGTCTCAGCTTTAAAACATTTTCAGTAGACAAGACCAGTGTTTTTCAGTAGTGCATGGAAGCTGGGACTGGTGCCGTGACCAAGTATGTGTGTCCAGCAGATACCCTTGTGGAGACAACACAGGTAATCACATTGYGCAGGTTTCTAGTTGTGACATGAAATTAAGATTTTTGGCAGAATGTCAAGACCACTTTCCTACTAATAATAAYGCTGTTAGCTTTTCCATCCTCAATGAAAAAAAAAAAAAGCTTTTGTTAATATGGTTTGAAATGAGCCTCAAAAAAGTACTGCTGTGGCTAAAACTGGGCAGTCAAAGTTTTATTTCAGCAGGAGGATAGCGAATAGGTCACCTTCTAGTCCCAGCACAGAAAAGTGTTACACTCCTCTGTAATTTAGAATGCCTTTTTCTAAAAGAAGAAAGCCTTAAAAATGCCTTTTAAAATATATTATGCTTGCACAATGAGACAGGGCTACACAAGTCTATGTTTTAATTTTCTACAATAAAAATGAAAGAATGCCCGAGAAGTATGGAAAAGGGCTTTGAGAAAGCCTTGTCGCACCTCTTGAAGTGAAATATGTGAATATTAGAGAGCATTCTGCCACCCAAACACTCCCCAGAGCCATCCTGTGAACACTGATCAGCGCAGCGCTGCCCACGTGGAGCTCGGACACGGCTGGGTGGGAACCAGCCACAGCCCCCCAGGCAGAGTCAGGGCTGTGTTTCCAACAGGTAATAGCAGTGTCTGCGCTTCAGCCCCCAGACTGCAGGATTTAGGAAGTTGCTAAAACCAAAAGGCTGGCCTAGACATAGCCTTTACAGCTTTACAGATGAGGATTTACAGCTCCTCATCAGCAACAGGGTCACAAAGTTTCTTGACCCATTAATAAACCATTGAGTTCACTGTAAGAGTGAATGCATGTTAAGACTGAGCTAAAAGATTATCTGGAAGTGCATAGAATAAAAAATACTTTAATAAATTCCATATAAAGCATCAATTAGCATAAGCTCGCTAAGACTAATATAGAAGCTCGTGGAAGGTAGTGCAGGAGATACTCCCACAGTATCATATGTGATGGTTCAAAATGCAATGCTAGCTAAGTGGATCAATTTCTGCAGACACAAATATAAGTAGATAAGTGGATGGTATTGCTGGATATTTATAATGTGAAGTCCTGAAGCACATAGCACCTACTTTGGACTAATTTAAATTGAAGTAAAAGTCATTGGTATTGCTATAAAGAAAGTGTGTTTCTTTCCTGGACAACATACTCAGTGAAAGAGTTCATCTATTATATAAAGGAAAACTTTTCTAAAAGATRCAAAGAAATTAGCATTGACATCCAGAGGAGCGTGAGAAGAAACTCCCCTAAAAAACAACCCCCAGAAACATGTACCTCCAAGAAAGGCAATACTTATTTGCAGCAAGATTTCTATTAAGAAGTCATTCTTAATGCCATTTAMATTTGATTTCATTCTTTTATCAACGTTTTCTTTTTTTTTTCACAAAATTAGTACACTAGTAATGGGTAGATGCTAAAGAAATGAATGAACAGGGGAAAATATATTGACTTATAAAATTGCTCTAATTTTTCTTTTCCAAGCAAGCATCGTGAATGAAATATATATCTTTCCATTTGTTTTGTTACCATAATATTTCAACATACTATTAGAAACTTCTACTTTGGTGTCTTTTTTATAATTAGGTTGTTTTATTTAATTGCTTTTCCATTAGTCGATCTAGTGATGTGGCATAATATTTTCAAAAGCAGTGGTCAGACCTGAGCCAAACTCTATTCAGAAGTCAATTGGCCTTAATAGTCCAATATCCACTGCCAGTTGTGCTGTGATGGTTTGAACACCTGTATCCTTCAGGAAGAAAATGCTCTTTCCTCTGGACAAGCAATCAAGCCAGTGAGAAACAGTCCCTCACACCTGCCTGAAGTGACTTTCATCCATCATGAAACAATGTTGGCTGTTCATATCACTCATAATATAAATACGAGTTGACTTGCAAGAATATCTGTGAATGAAAAATAGAAGCTCTAGGAAGTTGCTGAATCCAAATTCAGTTTCTGCTTTCGCTGGCGTTTTAGCAAATATTCCTACCCTTGACAAATACAGGCAATGGGAATGGATTGWGGGTAAGCAAGAGACCTGCTTCGCACATTAGGTAAGTGCCTGCCAGGCTCTTTCACCTCTCCAACATGTACCTGGACAATCTAAGTCATCTGCTGCCCGAGTAGGACTTTGTATTTTGGTATCTAATCTAATTACATTAGGCATGGTATCTAATCTAATTATACGTAGGTGGCTCTGGTGCAGCCACAGTGCTTTCTTATCTACATTCAGCAGTATGTCATGGGAAGAAGGAGCAAAATCTGCTTGCTCCAGAGGAGATAAAGTGAGAGAATACGGAGAAGAGGAGCTTGTGAGGCCCCTCTCCACCGCCAACTGGGGTCATGAAAAAAGTGAAAAGAGGCTTATGTGAAATTTCGATGATTTTTCTGCTATTTGATTTGCTGGTGGTTCTGAAAATATTGGAGATATATTTTCAGACAGAATTATTATGTTGATTTTTTTGGGGGAGAAACATTACCTGTATTTTTTAAAAGCATTTATTAATTAGTGCAACACAAAAGATAATATCAAAACTAGTCTTGCTAGGACTTTCCTGTAGTGTAAAATTTTGAGTATTTGTAGAATTTATTTCAAATCATCTTTGTCTGGAAACAGTCCATCATTTTGCTCTCTGTGCCACCATAATAAGAAGCATTAATGCTAAATAAATAAGTACTCTGGGCCACCATAATAAGAGGCATTAAGGCTAAATAAATAAATAAATGCCTTCTAAATAGAATTCTGAGCTTTCCCTTCACAATTCATTCAGCAAAACTATCCACATGAGAGACACGATTAGCATGCAGCTGGCTGCATCTGCCTCGGATGCTTTAATTGTGCATTCGCTGTGTAGCCAGGAAGCTGATTTTTCCACGGGGTTCAAAGGCTCAGGAAGGTGCAGGAGGCTTGCAAGCACAGAGATTTCCTTGAACCAAAGTGCAAGCAAGGAGGTATTCTACACGTGTTTGGAGATGAAAATATGAGGAACGGAGCCGCGCTGCTCAGAGCTGACAGGCAGCACTTGCAAGCAAAATGAATCACGATCCGTGCTAGCTACAAGGCAGTGCAAGGCAGCGAGCTGTCCTCCTGCGCCAACAAGCCCACGGGTGTCTCACAGCAGTTCTTCACATCCAAAGGTGGCATTTTGGCTCACCAGAAGTATCCATCTTAAATAAATATACTGGATGGTGAGTGTCCATCAGCAAACTGCTTTTTGTTTTACCTGTGCAGCAAGGCAGCACCTCTGGTCTCACTATGAAGAGCTGAGCTTGTCAGGGTGGCTGGCAGCACTGGGGAGAAGCTGGTGTTTCATTTTCACATGCTCCAGCTTTCAAAGCACATCTGCAGTCTTTATACAACCATGGAATATTTTTCTCAGCTACGGAGAGCAGGAATGTGGAGTGCTCAGCCTTAGCCAAGCAGCCAGCCTCGGGGAAACAGCCTTGTAAGCTGAGACCAGGACCAGAAGCAGGTCCAATAAGACACCAGGACCAGAAGCAGGTCCAATAAGACACTGATTTCCTGTAAATATTTAGTAAGTAACTATTCCTTTCTGAACAGAATGGCTAAAAGGCAGCCGAGGCAGAGTGCAGCGGGTACCACACAGGCCTTTTGCTGCGGCCGCTCGCGTCCGGAGCTGTGGCGGCTCTGCCCGCTCAGCGGCAGCGCCTCGGGAGCACTGCCAAGCGCGGCTCGCAGCATCCCGCTCCTCGGGAGCCCTCCCAGGGTGAGAGCCTCCCAGTGTGAGAGTCCTGCCAGCACCGAGGAGGATTCCCTGAGACCTGTCGCCTCCAAACGAAACACTAATGACTGGCAATTGATTGCTCTGACCGCATCCATCTCGGCCGATTACCTGGAGAAGTGATTGCAATTTGCACTTTCAGATTGCCTATAAAGACATCTGGTTTTATCTGGTTTTAACTCCTTTTGTTTTGTTTTGGAGTTTTTTCTTTTTTCCCCTCACTGCATGCCATTAACATAAGTATTTCTACGAGCATCTTCAGTGCTGAAGGGAGGCAAATTGCGCTTTGCATTTTAATTTACCATGACAACTGATTTGCTCCTTCTACATCATTTCGTAGAAACATAAGAAACTCCTACTTTCACTTGCCATCGTGCGAACGGCTCGTCACCAGCCACGAGGTGCACAGCCTCCATCCCCGTGACGTTGAGAAGAGGAATCTGGCAGTCCACGGCCTTAGAGCTGAGAAAATCTGCTTTCGTGGTCTCTTGCTCTCTCGATATCCATTCACCATTGAGATGCTACAGTGAAACAGAAGGGGAGTGCAGAAACTCAGTCGCTGTGTGTTGGGATCAGCTGCACAAAATGTCCCTGCTTAGCCAGGCCCGATCGGGTGCTCAGTGGCCGTGGTGGGCAAGTCTTGGTTGGGTCTCAGTATGCAGGGCACAGGCTGAACGTCTTTTGTGAAGATTTATGAGATACATCCAACACTATATTTGAGTATCCTTACAGCAAATAATTCAGCATAGAATTGTCTGTGTATGGTAGCTTATAATAAAATTACAGTCTTGCCCAACAAGATCATTTCRATACTCATTAAAACTTCTGACTTAGTATTTAACTATGACTAAGAACATTCAAATAAGAAATGCTGTAGCTGTGTTGAGGAAGCCTTATATTTTATATTTAACTGTAACACTTAGCATTCAAATGCATTTAGGAAAACAACCAAGCGTGCCGATTCCAGAYGCACAAAATGAGAAATAATATTGTGATTTCAGGCTTCACTGAACTACACTGTAGCTGAACCAAACAAGAGTTAAACAAASCCCCACAGAGAAAATTGGCAGGAATACATAGCTTTGCATTTCCTCGGAACCAAACCTGGAAAGGGCAGAGCTACTTCAGCTTCCCTTGCTCATAGCAAGTGCATTGGCAGTGGGATTCAAAGGTATTTGTACCCTGCTGCCGCTATGAGAAATGGTGACATTCAGTACYGTTCAGGGAGGGAGACTTTAATACAAACATGCCAAAATTGGACTACATCATCAATAGTTTATGAACCCGTGGGAAGTTGCTTACAATTAATCTGGTGACCTTGCAGTGCAGGTTGTGAGAATCTTTGAAGCCGAGGCCAAACACCCGGATCCTGCTACAGTCAGAGACTCGAATATCGCAGAGGCCCCCGTGCGCTAAGCCTGTGATTTCCAAAGTGTGCTCTGGAAGGACGAGATGGATACAGAGCTTTAGAGAATGCAACTCGCATGCTAGTCCCTCTTGCTCCCTCAGAACTGCTCTTGCTGGTATTTCCTTTCTGTACAGTGGGGGTTTGCCTTGGGTTAATTCCTTTTCCTCGGTATTCCCTGCTCCCCTGCAAGCGTCCCTGAAGAGGAGCAGGAGCAGTTCACAGGAAACCTCCCAGTGAGCAGCCAACTGCCATTGAATAATTTTCCTGCACACACAGGATTGCAAGATTTATCACAGTGTGTTACAGAGCTCATGTAATTGCTTAACTTGTGTTGTGGCTTCATGGTGAAAGGTTTTCGGAGGCAATACCAGCTTCTGCTGACTCCGTTTGCAGCTAGGCCCAAAACACAGTTTGCCATAAGGCAGAGAAGCATGAAGGTGGGAAGTGGAAATGTGCTAAGATGACCCTGCTGCCAAACTCCTCAAAATAAGAAATAAAGCAGCAAAAGTCATTCCTTTTGTCAAAACCAGTGCATGTAACAACACTGACAGTGCTCAGAGGAACGTTTCCATGTGAGGATTAAGTCATTAATGGGCGACACAGCTCTGCACAGTGTCAGCACAAATGCTGTGCACCACTTAAGTCTCAAACTGTATTTTGAGGCTTTAAATAGGGCTTAAGTGATGTAYGGGCTGTGCTGTCCTCCTTGCAAGGTTGACTTTCACCCATTAATGTTTTAAAGATGCTTTATGATTCTCAGGTAGAGTTTCATTTTTCTGCTGTTGCACTTTAGCTGTTAAAATTGCCTATTGCTGTCACTTTGGGGTTATTTTTACAGACTCAAATTTAAAATTAGTTGCAGAATTCAGATCTTTAGCAAAAATATAATTGGGCATATCTGGGATATTTTACATCAGCATATCAGGTATTTGCATAACAGCAGCCTGTCAGAAGATCTTTGTAATATTCCTATGTCATAACTGGAGTCAAGCAGGATCCTGCTTTTGTATTTTTGCTGCCAATATTTATAGTCCTTATGGGCAGCAGAAGCCATCATGATTATCTGCCCTATCATACAAAGCAGAATATTCCCATTTTGTTTCCTGAACGGTACTTGTTAGAAGTGGATTAAGTGGGAGCCATCGGAGGCACATCATGCACCAGCATGATGATATTGCCCATCGCTTTTCTCCGAGCTGTCGCTTGTCTAAAACAGCTCTGCATTGCCTAATATTTTAATAGCACATTGATTCAGCTCTGATTCAAGAGGCAAAATGCCTTTAGCTGAGGTGATAGCCGTCCACAGCATCCAGCTCTTCCTTTAGGGCTCTGCCATTTAGGCTGTAACTAGGATGAATGTTGCTCAAACGTTGCAATCCCACCGCCACACAGCCCATAACACATAGCTGTGTGATGCTTATTTTCCCAAAGAAAGGAAGGAAGGCAACATAAAGGTGGAAAATTGTGAAAAGACCTGKATTCTATACTCCTGAAATGCTTTTAGTATTTCTCTTTCTTGTTGTTGTTAAGGATTTTATAGCTGCAGTATTAGCAACGCTCTTGGGCACTTTGCTATATTTACAAGAAGAGAAATAGTTTACAGCTTATCAGCATTCATCTGTTAGCTGTGGATTCCTGTAATGTACAAAACTATTAGTCAGATGTAGCAAATGGTTTTGATAAATTGCCATCTTCTGTGGTTAGTGTATTAAAAAAAAATGCTTCATTATGTTTTTCATAAGATTTTAATAGTTATTCCCGCTAGTACCGAGGTAGCTCAGCTTGCATTAAAATTTTCATCATCATTTCASATTTTTGAGCTTCTGTGCGTGAGGAAAAATCTCATAACCTGGGGATGTGTGTCAGGGCAGGAATGTGTTCATACATCCCTTCTTCGCCACCCTGCTCAGGGTGGTTGCTTATCAATGAGCCCTGCCTGCTTTCTGTAGGATTTGCTTACATCTCCGTGTACATCTCAACACCGCTGCTGCAATAGTGTTGGGTCAGGGCCAAGGCAAAATTATGCAGCCTCAGTGCTTTTTGGAAAGACTGACAGCAGCAGCATGGTTTGTAGTATTTGTTTCACTCAGGGTGTCCCATGCACGCTTTTATGAAGAATCTTTAAATTGTTCTAATCTAATAGAAAAAAAAGGTCCCATATGTGTTTGGATATCTTCTCCCAAGGCTTGTCAAATGGTGTTTTAATCAGGATGAAGATGAGATTCTTTTTTGGGGAGCTGTAAAAGGGGTTAAATATTCATATGTTCGTGGAAAAATGAGTATCATATATTTCCTCTGTTTGATGAAGAAGAAGATGAAGGAGGGGACTATGTTTTTGTTTCAATGAGCTTTTCATTTGTTACCACAATCTTTGATATATCAAATCATCTCCATCTGGGAGTTCTCTAAAGGGAAGAATAAGCAGTATTGCTGTGTAAGAGATGGTATTTAATATAATTCTCTCTTGCTTTATCTCTGGTCAGTTAAAAACATGGTAAGTGGTAGAGTCCATACACTTTTTTTTTTTTACAAAGGACTTTTATAGGGAATATTTTGAGAAGAGGAAGAAGAGGCAGAAACTGAAGAATAATTTTATAACTAATTTTTTTAAAAAAGGATACCGAAGTTCAGGTTTTAGACTTCAGTATGGACAGTAAGCCCAATTGGCTTCATTTTCAACATTGGCCATTAGTTTTAATGTGAATGTTTATAAAGGTGAGCAGTCACATTTATTGGACATAGGAATTTAATTTAAATTTTAACATGGTTTGCTGTTTGTCTTTCCTTCTTTCTGCTATTTTTGGTGTATATTAACCAGTTTCTACCASATGCAAAAGGTGTCAATCTCAAAGACTTTTGTTATGTAAATAATATGTATGCACAGATGTAGAAGTAAAATGAAATTTGACAAAAATTGTATAATGTGAAACGAAACTTACTGAAATTTAACTAATGGTTAGATACAGTTCGTGTTTGGTTTCCAGTTTTGATTAGAAAAACATCCTAGCACAAGTGAACATTCTTAGGCAGTGCTTGAAAGCTGATATGTAATTTTGGACAGGTACTGTCAGACCAGAAACTGAAACTGGAAGAAGTTTGTCCAAACAAAGAGAAGCAAATGGACTGCCCAATTTTCCTTGATTTGGATGATAAATAAGCAGCCTGCCAGGAATGCAAGCCAGATCATACGCTGCTGGAAATGGTTGCAGCTTTGTTGAAGCAAAAAATAACATTGTCCATGTTAATTGTCAAGTAAGATATTTGTGAAGCGGGAGTTAGGTTTTCTAGGAGCAGGTGAAYGCAAACAGACCAAGCTCACTTGGCTGTATCCTCATCTGGCTGGTGGCAAGGCTGCTTTGTTTTGGAAACTGCATCACTGCGTTTGCAAGCTGCTGTGCCAGAGCTTGCAGCGTGTCTGCAGACGTCCTGCTATTGCAGCCACGGAGCTTCTGGATTGGAGCTGCCCGACTTTTAGTTATCTCACAGCATGGATGGAGCAAGCCTGAATCTGTCTCCTTCACAGGAAGGTACAAATATTCCACTGCTTTCTTCTGCACATGCCCCTACCCCAAAGCTCATTTGAAAATCCTCTCTCAGTATTAACAATTACATCAGAAAAACAATGTTTTGTGCTTTGAAGGGCTTAGATATACTGGGTTGCAGTATGAATGTTTGCTTGCTATGCAAGAATTAAGCTTTGCAAGTGAGGGGGCATTTTAGRTAGCCCTTACTATCCAGGAAAGGTAGCCAAGATGTGAGATATTAGCAGGGACATGAACATCTGTCCTGCAATTATTCTAATGTACTATATGCCTAAGTCCCCATTTAGTCTCCCTAGCCTGTTAACAGACCCAAACTCCCAACTTCTTATTGAACCCTGTGGGGTGACCACATCAAAGCAGCAGCCGGTGTTTCCCTGTGAGAAAGGGCATTTTGCAAGTCCTTTAACTCGCCGTGTACAAGAAAGGGACAGGCTCTGTGCCACAAAGCAACCGTGTTCTGCAGCCATGTGGTAGCTTAGTTTTTAAAAAGCTTCTTGTGACATTTTGTGTCTGTTTGATCTCTATTTTTAAAAAGTTGCTAGCACTTTATGGTAGCAATCGAAGGGGATGAGGAGGATGTTGTTAACCCCAGAATATTGGCTAGTTTTTCAATGGCCTTGGTAGGTGGTAAAATTTAAGGTCGACTTTCACAGTGCTTACTGACATAGCTCTCAGTTTTCGTCACTTGAAGGCACTTTTAGAGCAGGAGCAGAGGCAGCAGCACTTTGTAGTAATGACTGCAGTTATGGAGCTCAGAGGGAGATGCAGAATGGAGCTCAGGGGCCCCATCACGAGCTGCGTGGCCACGCGAGTGGAGAGTCCACGGTGTGCAGTAATCTTTGCAGTTACTGAATTAGAATAAGATCTGGTTATTGTGAATGTTTTCTTTATTCATAAATGTTTGGCCATTCATGCTTGGCCATGTGGGAGACCATGGGTTGTTTATACTGCCATAAACCTTTCGTAAAGCACCGTATAAGAAGTTGCAGACTTGCACTGGACTTTTGGCTTCTATCAGTTTAAATCAGACATTTCAAAGTTCTAATTCTAATTTTTAACTCATAAATTTATTATTTGAGGTGTGTATGTGTACTTGAGAAAGGGCGTTGCTTGCTCAGGGTTTTGTTTTTGTTTTGGRTTTAGCAAGATTTAAGGCAGAAATTTCCTGCAGTGCCTGCAAACAGCAGGATATAAAACAGGCATGCATCCGAATTGTCAGGCTTTGGTCAGTTTAAATGAGACCTTTAATTCTATAAACTCTTGCAGCATTTAATTCTGTGCTTCAGAAAATGGACTTGTTTAGCTTCATGTTCCACTGCACCGCTTTCACTGCTTTGCATTAAGCAAGTAAACTGATCAGCAGAAAAGACTAATCTCCTTGATCTGATTTGCAAGCAATAGTATGGATCACTGAGCATGCAACCTTCCATGTCCCTTATCATGAGGATTTGATATCGTTTTAAAATACAGTTTCTATTGACTTTGTAACTATCAAGCTAATAGCCCTATTCCAGCTCAGCTAGGCCTGTGCTTTAAATGGAAAGAATGGGGAGTTAATACATTACTTTGAGAAGTRTGTGTTTATTACATCTTCACCATAAAAATAGAAAGTTAAAATTGCTATGAGAAGAAATGCTTCAAAAATGACATGAAGCTTGTCAGTCTCTGAGAGTCACCCACCAAACTTCTAGGCAGGAATATGTTTTAGTTGAGTGGGAAAAAAAATGTCTCCATCAATATTAAACCGAATATGCACATTAAAATAACAATCAAAATRTATTGATTGCAGATTAGATTAAATTTCCTTTCAATATTAATTAATTAATTGGTTTATTTGGCAGTAAGCTGAATAACTGAACATAAACCAGTATGTTTCATGATCCAATATGATTTTTCATATTTATGTCTTTTTTCAAGAGTATCTGGGAAACTGAGGAATAATTAATATTAARTGGAGATAATATCTCTCAAAATAAAGGTTTTACAAGCTGCATGCAACCTCTTCTGCAGTGTCTAGATATCCTGATGAATGCCCCTTCATTTTATAAGAAATCAACTTGGAAGAAATAAATACATATTTGTAATATCTCTAAGTACAATGTAAAGAACCCAATCCTAGTAGAATGGAMGCAGCATATTAAACAGGTTTTTATGTAGCAGTAGCATATAGAGATCTRCATGAAGTGTTTTCTGCTTTATGTACTTGTTGTTKAARAAAAATGTACCTCATAAAAACAGTTGAGTTAAGGCCTAAACTACTATAATAATTACTGCYTTACTGCCCACCTGTTGTTAATTGAACAAATATCTGTTCAGGGCAACATGGAAACAGATCTGCCCAGGCATAGGGAATTTTTGAATCCTCTGCTTTTGGATAAATAAGAAAACTCAGTGACTTATTATTTGAAAAAGAAGTTTTTTCAAAGAATAATGCCCRATTAGTAATTTCAGTGTTTTATAGTAACAGCACAGTCTTTCATTCCAAAAGGCTTAATAGTGATTCTRTGGTGTTCACTATCCTTAAAAATGTTTGACTCATTTGTTGAAATGCCCTTTTTAAAAACTGATACCGTTTATTGTTGATGTATATTGAATCCTCTCTGCCATGTGAAGTGATTTGCCAAACTAGCCCAGAGCTTGGTTATGGTTTTGCTTGTTTGCTATTCTTATATAAGCAAACAAACAAACAGAATTTAAAAATGTCAATTCCTGTGAAGACGATCAGACAGAAATTCCGTAATTTTGGATAGCTCAGTTACTGACAGGTATATGATAGCATGAAATGCTGTAGGTCTTCATTGCAGCTCCGGTCGCAGCAGCACTTCAGGGTGAAACCAGAGACACAATCTACCACCTGTACAAGTGTTCAGTGCTATGTTTCTTTGGAGATACCCTAGAGATTTAAGAAATTAGATGTTTTTCTTTGAGAAGTCTAGTATGTACTTTTGCTTCATGTAGTCTAATTTATGCATGGTGAATTCTATTGACTCAATATGCCATATAGGCTCCTCCGGAGCTGTTGAGATGTGTCATGTCGACAAACCACAGCTTACATTGCCAAAAGAGTGTGCATTTACTTGACGGATTAATGGCCCTTGCATAATCATGGCACCATGATCGGGAATTTAAAAGCCACTGAACTGATGGAAGAGGGAGAACCCTGTTTATTTCAAAGTTAATGTATTTTCATACAAAATCTCAAAAGCAGGCGTTTGATTTAAAGAAATAAAATACTATGTCCCCCTTCACCAGAGGATCTCAAAGCATGATTAATCTATCAATGTTGTCCTCATGTTTTTGCCCTGTAAAACAGAAGCATAAAAAATAAAGCAAAATAATCCATAGTGAGATTTCTGTAGTACTTATTTCATCCACAGCTCCTATGAGTGGTCTGAGCTATTGGAATATTTAAGATGTGTGCCTATGCATAACATCTTTGTTCTGAAGCCTCTTTCCTTGGCAACTTTAATAACTGACCTGTGCTGTTGTTATGCAATAGAATGGGGTTTTTTTCAAAGTAATTTGTGTTTTCTCATGAATATTATTCAATTGCAGCATATGAACAAGACTCAGTCCAAAGCAGCATGATAAAATTCGGAACGAGCAATACACTCATTTTAAGAATAACACGGGGTGACTCATGTAACTGTGGTTGTAAATGTGTAGAAGGGACCTTTTGGCTGTGGTCCGTAGGCCTCAAAATGCTGTTGAATTCAAAGAACTTCTTAACAGCAATACTGAGTTAGATCTATTCAATGATACAGCCATGGTATCTTCCTTAGCATCTTAGGTAAGCATTAACTTTTCATCATCTCACAGTACTTTCTATTAGCTCTGGATTTTTTTTACTAGCTATAATTTTTCCAGAGCATTCCACATAGAAATTGAAACTTCTTCAAGTGTCATTACTTCACTGAAACTAATTTGTCCTTATTATTCCTCATTACCTTTTATCTTGTAATTGCTCTTTAGAGCTTCATACAATCTGCATATTACATCCCTCTATGTGTGCTTTACTGGTCTTGGTTCTTTTTTATAATCAACATGGTCAATATACACAAATTGTAAGCACCAACCTGATTTGCTATCTGTGGTAATTGGATTCTGCATTTAATTACAGGTGGTAATGACATTTTAAGCACCTTATACAGGTGTTGGGGGGTTTTATGAAATGTTAAGCAACATTAAGAAAGTCTAAGCTTCTGGAGCATTGCCAAATTTCAGAGGTGCCTTTCAACTCCAAATTGCAGTTTTCATTTGAGGATAATTATAGCTGCGGCCACCTGGACAGCTCCTTGTTGGAATCAAACTGTGCAGAGGCATAAGTCTGTCTGCAAGCAGCACTTTGCATCTTCTCTATTTCTCCCTGTTTTCATTTTAAATTATTCTAAATATGTTGTGGGTTTTATTCCGATCCCTAAAAATGCTGCCTGGCCACCTTTCTTTTTCTGTGCTGGTTAAACCRATGGCAGAATACATTATTATGTAGAGGCAGCGTTGCTGAGGTTGGGTGACCTTGGAAAAGACACTTGAATTATGTTGATGACCTCCTTGATCTTGGGGGAGTTTTAATTCACATATATAATTCCAATCTGAGAAAATGAGATGGAGATTTGTTTTGCAGCTAATGGGAAAATATATGGCCAGAACAAGGAGTTTCCTTCTCCTTCATTACTAATGTAACTTTTCCTCTATAATGACTTTTTCCTGATAACAGACTTTACCTTAGCTGGCCCGTGAACATACAGCTTTATTCCTGAGATTGTTCTTAATTCCTTTTCTCTAAGAGAATTTCTAGTGTGAAAGTCTGGCTTTATTGACCTAAGAGGACTTCAGTGCTGAGAATGTCCAGTCTTTGGAACTCTTCTTTAAGAAACACATCATCGTTTCATGGTGCTGTAGCATTTTTCCCTGCAAATCCCTTCTACATTACACAGTGTCTATGTTCTGCCTGTGAAATATATATGTATATATATAAAAAAGCAAATATCTTAAATATCATTACAGAATGCTGTGAATAACATTCCAAAATAAAGAACAGCTCACAGTAAAGCTCACACAGGGCTGGTTATGTCTTCCTTGACTCGAGTGCATTAACTAGCTGACCTTTGCTGAAGTATTGTAATGGCCAAGAGACTGGAGTGCCATAACTAAGATTTTATGCCTCCTTTTAGAGGATCTGACCTGTGGATGGACATYTGGATCTGCTTGACATTGCAAATCCAAGATCAGGTTCTTCTATTGGTACACACTTTCAATATTTTTAAATATAGAGATACGAAGTGAATATTCCAGAGCAGTCTAGTCTGATGGTGTGTAATATATGGAACTCAATATAGCAGATCACACACATCCATTATCTAGGCTGGAGATGTTTTCACCTGTCCACAACTAATGCTAAAACCAGCTTCTTTTGCAGATTTCTCTCAGCTTCTCTACAGTTGGTGTTTTGCTTATTCCAAAGGAGAAGGTTCTGCAAATTAAGTATGTTTCATCAACCTAGCATTAATTAGTTCCAGGATGTTTGGGAGAGGAGGAGAAATGGACCCTAAAAGACGCTTCCTTTTGTTAATTCCTCTTTATGAAGTTTCATGTTTTATATCAGGATTTTGAAGCAAATTTGAGTGTGTGTTAAGACAACCCAAAATCTTTCGAAGGAAAAGAAGTATTACTTGGGCAAAGAAATATATGAGATGCTATGCATAGATTTAGACTCAAATCTACCTCAGTTGTTTTTAATAATGACTATGGTCCTCTGAGGGTTTTTATGAAGAGGTGTTTTCTGACACATGTGCATACTGSACATTTGAGAATAACCTTAAAAGAGTTATTCAGATGTAAGATCAAACAGTCGGAAGTTAGTAAAAGAGAAGAGATGTAGCTTTCATCATTGGTCTTTACTGAAACTTGGCAAGTATCCACTGAACATGCTGAGAAGTTAATTTTCAATACTATGTTCCCCAAACTACAAGAAATTCTTCTCTTTAAGGGACTACAGTCTTCAAACTGATGATTACAGTCTGCAAACTGTTATCACTAATATTAGCAGAAATRAATCAATATTCATCCCCACCTATCCATCACCTTAAGACTTGAGGACTGTTTTGGGAACATGCTTGAGGAAGAGTCATAAGGCAGCAATTAGCTGCCTAGCATAAAGCAGAGGCAAAGGTTTACTCTTTGAAGTGTTGTCTGTTTGTGGAACTCCTATTACAGAAAGTTTTTTCCAGATTGTTCCAATCTTGTAAATACAGTGATGTTTCAGGTATATTTTCATTTTGTGGGGAAAAGTCAAACTGAATCCAGCCAAACAAAACCTTGATTTTTAAATTGAAAGGATTCTTTCTCTAGGAAACAAACTTGAAAAAAATGCAATTTTTTTTTCCTGGATTTTGATTTTTYTTGTATGCCTGTAGCTATATTTGTTTAAGTACCAGCTATATTTATTTAAGCACAATTTTTCATTTTAATGAGCAACAGATTGTGAAATATTTTGAATAAATGTTTGCAACTATTTCAGATTTTAAGGATGTGGAAAGCAGTGAATTGCTAAGTACTGATTTTGAATGATTGGGAAGTCTCTGTAAAATCCTTATTTTCATGYAGAAGATGCTCAGAGGATTCCTTGGGTTGGAGGGAACACACCTCTATGTGTGCTGTGTGTTAGGGTTTTGCCATGTAAAAGCTGATGGACAAATAATAAATAGAAAAAATAAATCTATATTGTGCAGAGAAGATTTTAGCAATTGAATTAATTACAGTAGCCTTATTAAGAGCCTGTTGCACCACTGTGATTTTTTTTTCCCCACCTTTCTCTGCTGTGCAAACCTATAAGCGCCAGTAAGTGCTCATGACATGGAATGTATCTTGAGTGATTTTTGACTTTAATCTCCAGAGACTGATCGCTGCTGATGGGAGGGCAGCAGACMATCTCACTAGCATGGCAGAAAAAAAGGAAAAACAAATGTTAAATGTTCCCGGGTCAGGTACACCCTTGGGAAGGAGTGTCTGCGCATCAGAGAGTTATGCCACAGGCTTTTCCTCAAGAGAARAATGTACTAGTGTCTCAAAATGGCAATTTCTTCTCTTTTTGTTGTTTATTTATTTCATTTACTACTCACCTAGCTTTAAGCCATCTAGAGAGCATTCTTCTCCTCTTGAGTAGTAATTATTAATGTGGTGGTCTGTTGGTTTTCTTAAATAAAAGATATTTGCACTTACAGCTTATGTCCACAGAAAATGTTTTGCAGGAAGCAGTTAAAAATAAAAGTTCTTAGTTGTAGCTAGAAAATGTGCAGTGCCACAGAGAGAGGGCTTTGAAAAGATGCCTTTAAGCTATTGTATACACCAAACATACAGCATTTTAGCCATTAAAGTCCCTTTTGGCTGGGTGAATAAAATGAACAAAGTGCTGTCTATATAGCACACAAGGTCTCCTTCACATGCAATAGCTGGGTAGCATTGCTATAAAGTGCTAAAGAGACATGGATAGGAAGTGAAGTAGCTGTTTATAGCCGATTATGAATTTAGACAATATTTAATATGATATAATATAGTTATTTACGGAGTGATAGAAAGAACAAGAGTTTCAGTTTTTAAACGAGATAGCTAGTGCCTTGTAATTTTGTGACAAGTGCCCAGGGGTTTTGGACGAGGGCCTTTCACATTTATCAGGAGCCCTACCGAAGATGCAAACATCAGTTTTATGGCAACGCTAATGAACCCGTGTGCAATTACCAACAACACTGCAACCCGTGAGTGAAATTTCCCCTTCCTACTTGCAGCCCCGTGGCTGTGCCCGGCCGCAGAAGCACCGAGGAGAGCCCAGGACTGCTGCAGTGGTGGGTGACGARAGCCCTGCGGACAGCAAGGAGGGCTGTCGCTCAGGGCAGCCTCAAGCCACGCGTGGGACGGCCTGAGCAGAGGTATTTGTAGGCTGCTATTGCTGCTGAGGGGAGCCAGCTGGGACAAGTCACTGTCCCTGCAGAGCAGCACTAGCCAGGCTCTTTGGAAAAGTGGGGGAAATAATTTCATGTATTTTGAGCTCTCCTAAGCAGACTTGCAAAAGAGAACATTGCTGAAGCAAAGAGCATCCACTGCAGCTTTCTCTGTTGGAAAAAAGAAGAGGTGGGTGGGATATGAAGCAGTGACAGGACTCAGAGCTACTTTCTGAGGAAAATGAAAATTTAAAATCTGGTCTAAGCAGTTCCCCTACCCTRGTCTCTGAATTCTGTATTGGACAATTATTACAAGACTGCTCGAAGCAATTTTCAGGCAGTGATGTCAGTTGTTCTCTGTGTGAGTTAGAGAATTTTTCCAGGTCTACAGAAYTACCCTGTAAATTTTAGCCTATCATTAACAAAAAGCAAATGCTGTGTGCTTTTAAATCAGCACAYTGAAACATGTTTATTCTGAAGCATCAGGGTAATCCTGTCCTACTAGTAAGTGCATTGCAAGTATCAGATGTGCAGCTGGGTTCCTGGGGCTTAATGAGATTTTGATGTGTCAGCTAAGTCGTAGTGAATGACCATAAATATATGAGCTTTACCTTTCCTAAACACAAAGTAATATCCATTAGCTTAAGTGTCACAAAAAAAAAAAGTTTCCCCCACAAAGGGATGGRCGGTGAGAGGATGTCTTGTCACTTAAGCTTAGCTGAAATGCTGTCACTTATTAAGCTGCAGGATCCCAGCTGTATACCTGAGCCGTAAGTACCTTTCTGGTAGCTTTAAGCATAAGCTTATGCAGTTTGCTGAAGCAGAGCATAAATTGTTAAATGAGTGCTAACATTTATACATGTGCTTAGTTTCAAGCACAGTGAATAGTCATAGTTGGATTTGTGCATTAGGAGGTTGAACTATAAAGAAGAAACAAATCTAGCGGGATGTCTGCCTGCTTAAACATAAAGTGATYCATAATATTTGCAGGATCAGGTCTGTAGAAGGCACAAGTCTGAAGTTCAAATATGTCCTATAGCTATTTATTTCTCAGAAAAGGTTACATGTTCATTTTGTCACTATTTTTTTCTTATTAATAGTGTTTGAAACATAGTGTTTGAAACTCATTTTCAGATGTTATTCTCCGTTGATCACGAAAAAAAGGAGTAGCTATACAGGACTGACATGAATATTGACCACAAGGTGAGTAAGACCCTCATTTTTGTCAGAAGCTTGCTTGTTGGCATGCCAGTGATAGATCAGATGTAAAGAAAATCACTTCTGCAAAACCAATTTGCTAAGGGGCTTGTAAAATCCATTTTTAAAAAGTTATTGAGGCAAAAAAAGTGGAGGATCATCCAACCAGATATTTTGATCAGCTCTTCAAGGTCAAAAACTGATTACTAATTCATCAAATAACTTACTGGTATTGCTGTGTGAAGAGCAAACAACTTTGTGCAGATGTTCTACCTAATAACTGTAGTACCATAGAAAGACAAGAAGGAACAAATAGAATTTTTTACTCACTTCTGGCAATACTACAGTCGTAAGAGCTGTGGTCTTCAAAGCAGCGGCAGCCCCGGTCTGTACATTGTCCGTTGCCATTACAGAAAGCAGGACACCTGAGAACGGTGAGGATTTCTTGCTGGCTAGCAGATGGTTGGTTTCCTACATGAAATATTCTACTTCTGTTTCCCAACACTCTTCTTTCACATTCGTTTTCCAAAAAGGCTATCAGTGCAGTCACCCAGGCCACATCATCCTTGAGCTGCAGATCTGAAAGACACATATCAATGGCCTCATCCATTTGCTTGCCAAGGATGACTTTACATGCTAAGCCAATGGTGGAATTTGCAAGAATCTGGTGACAGATCTCCAGAGCTTTAGCATAGGTTAGGCCATTGGGAGTAGGCCAGGCCAGTGGATGTTTTGTCCGGCTCCCTTCAAAGTAGTCCTCTGGGAAAAAATATGCAAAGCTCTCTGAGTCTGTTTGGCTTGGGCTTTGTAACGGGTAAAACGATGAGTGTTCGTAATAGTTGTCTTGCCTTTTGGCTCTCTGTAGTTTCTCTGTTGCTTTAGTAAAGTTAATGAAACTGTTGTTTTCCTGGCGTTTCATGGAAATGTTTGTGAGTGGCTTTAATTGGTGCTTGCGACTATGTCGCCTTTTGACAGATTTTGGCAGGTACTTCCAATGAAAGGGCTTGGCCAACGGTTTCCTGTTTCCCAAAGGAGATTCCATTTCTGAGTGAGAGACAAATTCTGTTGTAACATCTATATATGGGATTGCAGAAGTATAATCCACATTTTCATAATGGCAGCCAAGGGACGGAGGGACAGAATTTTGCAGGGTGCTCAGTGTGCTTACTGAGTGCAAGGACTTAGTGTTCACCTTCTGACATCTGCAGTACTTTTTCCTGTTCTTCCCTTCAGAAGGTGCTGGAGTCTTGTCGAATAAGCTCTTCCCTGGAGGTATTCTGGTTTAAAATCAGAGATTAGAAAGAAAAAACTTTCAACAAATTAGTATACATTACTACATAAACTTTCTTTCCTTGAGTCTGGGGAATGTATACATTCCCAGCCTAGCAAGTACTTAGTAAGTTTAAACTCTGATTTCTTTAGTCACTTTTGCACTGTCCTTTCTGAGTTATCCTATGTATTTTTTTAGGACTGCACTGAGACTGGTTGGTAACAGATGCTTAAGTGCTTTGCTGGCCCTCTGCCTAAGTGCGTGACTTCACTTCACAAAATTTTCTTAAGGTGCAGGTTACTCTTTGAATATTACACATGAAGTAGTGCCTTGGATTTGTCCCTCATGTGACTATTCCTGACACAGTCTGGAGAATGACTAAGGAGATGTATTTGTTTCAAATACTTCATTACAAAACTAACTACCCTTACTCTAATTACACATGGTTTCCTCTAAGGTTTGGAGCACTGTATTTTTTTTCTTTACATATTTTATTCATCTTAAAAATTTAATGCATACTTCATTTTGTTCTGCTCTTCTAATGAAACTTTCTTTGAGCTTTTCCTTTCCCATGACGTTTTCTATTGATCACAAGATTAGGGTATCATACAAGGTAAGGTGGTAGTTTTCCTTTTTATTTTAGTCCAGCTTTAATAATGGACAATCTTCTAGAGAGTTTAGTTTGAACAAACATGATTAAAGTTTCTCTGGAAACCTCATGAGCGTAAGATTTCTGATTGATCTTATTTGCATGGCACAAGAAGAATCCTAGAGCTTTGTAGAAGATATGTTTCTTATCCCAAGAGTTGGCAGTGCTTTATTCCAGACAAGTTTGATATATCACCAAAAGTTTGATATTCTTTGTGTGTTACAGCCAGAATGTAGAAGGTTTGAGAAAAACAAAACATTTGCAAACATCTTGAAGCCAGAAACTAGATTCTCTTGTAGAAAGTGTGATTTCTGTATTTAACTTCTCCAGTATATATTGAAAATACATGATATTATTATTTTGATCATTGATATAATACTAACTTAAAAAAAAATGCAGTGATAGAGGCCAAATGGTCCAATTTCTCTTTCTCAAATATAAGCCTAGACCTTTATGAAGCCATTTTTCACAGTGTGCCGGTACAACACACTACAGTGAGATATGATAGGAAGGCTTTAATGCTCACAGAAATAAACAATTATGCACTTAGCATGAGTTTTTCTACAGTCTAGGACAATAAAATCTATTCTGTTGATTAAGGAACTGATATGGACCCTTGTCCTTTGCAGAAGAAGTCGGGGCTACTTCAGATTCCATACATCCTGCACACACTGCTCCCTCGTTCCGAGCACTCGGGATACCTGGATATGCTCAGAGTCACATCATAAACTAACTGTAAAGATAAATAAAAGGCAGCAGGAGTAGGTCATTTTTTTTTTCTTTTTTTCTTTTTTTTTTTTTTTTTTTAAGGGAGCATTACATAAACTAGAGACTCTGGTTAAATATTCTGTATTTAATATTTAAGTAAAAATGATATACACTAGTGATTAACAAACTGAGTTGTATACTATTGTAGTGAATCCAAAACAAATAGTATTGTTGTTACTTTCACAATAGTAACTGCAAAATGTAAGAATAATTTCTCGTCCTTGCCTAAGATATGTTTTTTAGAATTCCTGTTGGGATGCTGTGTTAAGGACTGAGAGGTTCTAATATCGTTTTATTGTTAAAAGTTGCCTTGCTAAGCTGCTGTTTGCAAGTGATCTGTGCCATTCTGAGCCCTGCAGCTGCCTAGGAGAGGATGGAGCCAGGGATGGAAGGGATCTGCCAGATGGTGAACACACAGCCTACCTTCAGGTGCTGGAGAGTCCTGAAGACTTGTGTGCCTTAAATGTTATTTAAAATGAAATTAAAAACAGCAGCAGCAAAAATCACCCTCCAGGTTTTAATTTCTCTTGTGCCATTTCTCCGTGGGTGAATTAGAGACTGATCCAATCTCCTCTGGAGAGAGCTTTAGCTTTTCCATTGACTCCAGCCGGTTTTTGAATCAGGCATGGCTTCTGAAGAGTCCTTGCTTGGGGATTCAGCAAAGCTAAATTTGTCACCCTCTGCCTTCTCACTTCACAGAAGATTCCTCTGCCTTTCCTGAAGCATTCCCATCATGCGTGCCAAYTGCTAGAAGATTCCTCTGTTCTATATTATCTTCCCAGGTATTCTGTCTTGGCTCCTGATCTTTTTTCAGCCTTGCTTTGAACAGCTTCTCCCAAGGGTCTCAAGGTAGATCCTCCCTGTGCATGGCAGGAGTTGGCTGTCCTTGCTCTAAACTAATTTGCCCCTTCCCTTCCCACAAGCAGTATCTGACTCCTATTCATAGTATCAAGTGCATTAAGATATATTAAAAACGACTGTTCTAAATTGCACTGTATCTACCTACAGGTCAAAATTGACGTGAGAGTGCCATCATTTAAGCCCATTGGACATCACTAGGCTATGGTAGATACATTTCTTCATTTTTAAAAATGTAATGCCTCTTTTTTTTTGCTTATTTGTTACTGAAGGATTGAACCAAGCAAGCAGCTTCTGCATGATGAATAAGTGCTGTGTTAATGTGTTGTATTGACCCAGCAGACTAAGGTTTGAGTTTGTTTTCACCTGTGTCAAATTTTCATGCAATTGTTCGTCCCGCACCACACAAGGAAAGTGTCAGGACTCAAGCTGATCTTGCAATAAATGTGCAAATAAACATAACCCATCATCATCATCATCCTGTTCCATTATCTGCAAACTATACTTGACAAGCAAACCTGTGTGGTCAAATTGTCTCTTTTTGGTATTGGGGTCACCTTGCAGGTATCTTTAGAAGTCAGTATCAGGAATTAAAATGTGGAATAGGGATACATTACAAAGTCAGCTTCCTAGCTTTGGTTACAGACCATCCGTTTCTGAAAGTGAGAGTTTTTAATGACCATTGTCATTAGTGCAGCAGATATTAAGTTTTAGCATGGTGCATATATTACCACACTTTGTCAAAATTTAACATTTAATCTATATTCACATATTGTAATTAGTGCTCAGGAATAAAAGAACAAGGGAAATGCCAAGTCCTTAATTAATCCCTATTGTCAATTATCTCCATTTTCAAACCCTATTGTCAATTATCTCCATTTTCAGACCCTATTGTCGATGATCTACMTTTTCCAGGGTGGGTGAGAAACACWCCCTAAAACCCCCTTTATTTCTCGGGTTGTGGAGACGCGGGGCGCGGTACCTCCACTCTTCGATGAAGTCCTCGTGGGGCGCGTTGCTGGGCCAGGGCCGCCCGTCGGCGCCGTGCGCCTCGTTGCGCCCGTCGCCGTCGAAGGTGCCGCAGAGGCCGCGGGTGCCGTTGAAGTCGCTGCTCGGCGCCCGCACCGTCACGCTCATGCCCCACGCGCTCACGTCCGYGCGCACAAACGCTCCCGACGGGAACAGCAGCTGGAAAAGCAGGGAAAAAAGCTTTACCCGGCTCTTTATGTAACACAAAGTGCCCATTTCTGCTCTCAAAATATCAAGAGTAGGATGCCAGCTGCATGGGTGGTGATTTAAGCTCACTTAGATATTGCTGTAAATATTTATTCGTGCTTTTCTAAGCTTACTTTCAGATTTTCTGGTGCTAATATCTGATAACTTTATATAAACTCAAATCCACACAAGTGCTTCCTTTTAAAATTAATAATTGCATTCACTGAGGTTTTCCCACTGGTAAGTCAGCAGCTAATTTTTGAAGCAACTTCCATGACAGTAAGACCACCCTTGTGTCTTCGCCTAGGAAATTGTTTCTGTTAGATAAACTGCCAAGTCTGAAAAAGAGCTTTCTTCCCTCTGAAAAATCGTTTCATTTTCCAGGGCCGGATTACCCAGAAAATGATTGTGTTTTAAAGTGGATAAAGCAATTTTCTCATTAAAGAACTTGTGGTAGGCTTATGCTGACCTTTAAAAGGAAAAAAAAAATCTTGAGGGTAAGACAAAGAAGTAGAGCTGTGTGGATAATGGATTTTTCAGATTGGTGGCCCAACTGAAAAAAAAAAAAGAATAAATCTCTTCAACTGAAATGTATTGTTTGTTTCCTACATTTTTTCCAGGTAAAGTCGTTTTGAAGCTGATCTGTACCGGGTGTGGGAGGAAGAGAGTTCTATCCTGATAACTAAACCTAGTATTTTGGCTGATCCAGAATTAGAAGTTTCTAGTTATCTAAAAACATACATTAAATAATTAGAAATCATACATTAAATAATTGGAAATTTTTAATTTAATTATTTAACTAATGTGCATTGATTTTTCTTTGTTTCTTTTGGTTCCTTTTAATTATAGTTTTTTAATTATATACATTTTTATTTTCTGTATTTCCTCCTCCTTTATTACCGGAATTTATATTTGCCTGCAGTAAATAATAATCTTAGGCATTTTCGCTTCCTAGTACTTTTTGTGGTGCTACCTGTGTGTGATCTCCTGGTCTGAYTGAGTGGAGCAGCGAAATTCCACTGATCTCAGTGGCAAGTGGGGATGCTGTGTTTTGAACTCAAGTCCACTTTAGTTTGRTCTGGGCATTTAAAGTATCTTTTTCTCAGAATATTGACCTCGGCCAGTAATGGAAGCCAGCACTTAGCTGGCTCATGCTTTGTGCCATGTGTCTGTCTTTAAGATGCAGAATTCGCTCGTGTGAGTCAGCAGTAGGACTGCTCCGAACTGCGGTGGCACTGGATGAGCCCGTGAAACACCAAAGGTTGGGACAGCCCGAGGTGCTGCCAGCCGTGGAAGAGATGAGCAAGCAGATGGCACAACTATGCCGGCAGCGTGTCAACATCTTCCCGAATGCCTCACGTAAAACCAGTCCTGCGAAGACATCAGAAGGCYTTGGCCGTATGTTCACCTTAGCTGTCCTGGCTTTGCAAGGTAAGGTAAGAAAACCATTTGCAAACAGCAAGCCAGCATGGCTTGATTAGTTCATTTTTTTCTAAGCTTTATTTTTTAAACATATTAGAGGAAAACTGTGGGCACAGACCTGGGTGAGTTTCCTCTTTGAGATACACATGTGCCTTCTAGTTACATCCCTTGCTAGCAGGAGGAACATTAGCTACAACGCTGAGTGCAAATCCAGCAGTCAGGGCTGCAGGAGCCCTTTCAGTCCTCTGTGCTGTTCACATTAGTATTTGCAGGTGTGGATTTATTTCAGGAATTTAGAGGGCTGTAAAACTTTGTTTTGTTCTTGCCCCTGTTAAGCTGTGCAATCTGCCACTGAGGACCTAACAAGTGTCCAGCTTTTCTGTAACCCCCGTGGATTTAACCATTGCTGATGGGGACTCCGAAGAAGCCTTACTGAGAATGCAGCTTATAGAGATATAGAGAGTGGCTGCAGGAAGCTGCCACCGTGCACAGAGCAGAAAGCAGCTTAACATAATTCAAAGCAGCCACCTTGAGAGGTGCCAGGGCCATGGGGACCCCGCTCCTGTGTGGTGCTACTGGGGACATGTGGCAGAAGGTTGGGGCACTGGGAGAGCGACACAAACCAGGATGCTTTAGTCCTGACTCTGTGATGTGGGACTATATACGTTGCTCTGTCACTCCTACAGATTTTGGCTGAGGACTGAATTCATAGCTGTGTCCTGGAGGTGTCCTAGTGTATTTTAAGCTCAGAATAAATCAGTGAGACTTACATGAGGTGTAAATGAGGATGGGGGGCTTCCTTGCTGAGATTATCCTGGTAATAAAACTGCAATTACATTGCATTCAGTTGAAAAATGAAATGACAGCTTGCTTCCTGCTTTTTCTCTATTCTATAATTAAGTGACTTTCAATTAGTAGCTTATCAAGATCTATTCCAGAGGAGATCACAAAGAGAGTCAAAACATGGGAACTCCCTCGCATCCTTTTGGCTCTGCTGTGGACCTACGTTCACCCTAAATAATTCCTGGCAATAAATCTTGATGATACAACTTGAGGATAAAATTATCTTCTTGGCTGTAATTTGCAGCTCTTGTACTCACCAAAGCCCCCTAGTGCAACCTGCTCTTATTCTTCCAATGACTGCAACCAGTAGACTGGATTAAAATTCCCCAGTCTGGATAAATGATAGGCATCGCTTTGCATACCTGCAATGTATGTTATGGCCTTATCTTTTTTTCTTTTTGGTAAGTTACTTTAAATTATGTCAAATGTTCTGTTTGTAGTCCATTTTCATGGCTTCTGGGGCTATCTGGATCTGGGTATTATTGCCTTCCTGTCACGTTCTACCATTCCATGATTCTGCTCTGTTTACTTGTGATCTTGCCTTGAATATTTATATCAGAAGCACTGCAAAAACAATTGCTTTAAGTGAAGTGTTTGGGTAGCGTCTAGCGTAAACAAACCRCGGGATTGCTGCACTGAGAATAGCAAGCAACAATATTGGCTTTGAGATGGGCTTCCACGAAATTTCTAGAGATACTTGCAGAGACGTGGGCAAGAAATACCTGGAGATATTTGCTYGCTTTTGTTTCACTGTTTGTTAAACCAAACCTTTAACTGTCTCCTTCCCTCGATCTCACTCCCCGGTACATTTTGCTTTTACGGCTTTGGACATTTTTACAGCAACCTCCGCAATCCCTCGGCGATCCCAGCATCCCAGTTACGAGCGCGGCAGCAGCGGCGTCAACACGAGGAGCACCCGGCCACGTACTGTGATCTTCCTGCCTCCGTAGGCCGCGAGGACCCTGGCGCCGCCGCGGCGCACGCGGAGCCGCGGCCCGGCGCGCGCGGGGCCGCACAGGTCGAGCAGGGCCACGTCGTCGCCGTCGCGCGCCGCCACGCCGCACGTGCACGCGGCGCCGGGGCGCCCGCAGCGCCGCTGCCGCGCGTGCACCGCGAACGCCCGCCGCGCGCTCCCGCACAGCAGGAACGTGCCCGTCTTGGAGTTGTCGTAGCGCCTGCGTGGGAGCAAGGGAAAACACAAAAAGCAGCGTTGAGAGACACCTTCCCCGGCTCCCTGCTTGAGGAGAAGGGGAAAAATGGACACGTGGGGAAGCAGCGGGCACCGCGAGGAGCTACTGCCGCTGCGGCGGTTAGCTGGGAGTGTGTGAGGATGCAGGCGAGAAGCGGGTGGCTGTCTAAGAGCCGCTGCTATGGCAACGGGCAGGGATAAAAAGGATAAACATTTGATAAAAGCAAATGAGAGAAAAAAAAAAAAAAAGTCCCTGCCCCCAGGCCTTAATAAATATGTTTTGGTTCTAACTGGATGCTTTACAGCATGATATTCTTCAAAGCAAAATCGGCGCACAAATAACATCCTCTGTGACTAATCACTAACTTTTACAAGACTGAGTGTGGCTAGGTGAATATTTCATATGAAAAAGTGAGAGTCTACTGAAAACCAGTTAAAAGGACTTTTTCTCCCCCCAGCCCCCCTCGCCCCTTGCAAAACAACTTCTCTATGAGTAGAAGTTTCTCTCTGAATGGATTGGCAATCAGCACGTTGCAGTGTGTTCAGCAGTTCTCAGTACAAAAAGTCCTTGCTCCATCTGAGTTCGTGAGAAGATTAATCCCACAGATGTTTCTCCCTGCACTAGCAAGCCAAAATTTCTCTGTCCTGCAGCACAGTGCAGTGGGAGTCCAGGATGAAGGTCTACGGGAGCATCCTCCTGTATTCTCTGCTTTCTCACTCAATGATCTTGCCTTACGTTTCTGTATTTTATTCCAGTATGACATATATAACTAAAAGAAAACAGTAGCTATACTATAGCAGGAGCAATTATAGACATTGCAGGAGGTCTTGCCATGTAAGCCAACAGTTGTCATCTATAAAAGCAATGCGTTCTTCTGCTTTGTTTTGAGGCATAACATACAGCTTTAAACAAGATTTTTAGGAAATTAAATTATATAGAAATAAGCTATAAGCTTTTCATAATAATCCTTATTATATTCTACAATAAAAAAAACTATGAAGAGCATTTTACAAAACATAAAGTCAATCATGAAACTAACAGGATTTTTTCAAAGCAGTGTCACATCACTGCTTTTTTTAGTCAATATTTTCTATTCAGAGGGACAAATCATTTATTGTTTTATCTTTGGTTCAACACCCAAGATGTTTTCGAGTGCTATCAAGATTTTACTGCTCTTCACAATAAGAGCCATAGGAAGTATGTAACTTAAAGTGCAGTAAGAATTTAAACTCCAGCTTCTTTCCTCAGCAAGAATGCACTTTGGGATTTATACTTAATCTTGATAAACTTAGTGAAGTTGACCACAGAAAGAGTTTGTATCATTCTATCTCATCTTATTTTCTAATCAAGTACATAAATGCTAACTACACTACTCAGATGCTGTTGCAAATACTGATTAGGACTAAAGAAAGCATTAAAAATATCTAATCTCTTTTAACATCAAATGCTAGCTTCATTTGGAACTCTTCACAGGAGAAAATGAGGAGCCGGGAAATTTAACAAGAATCACCTTGCAGTTTCCTTCAATAGCCCTTTCAACAAGAGGAATTTAGAAGGAAAGAGTTTTAGACAGATTGATGGGAAAATATGCAGCAAAATGACTATGACTAGACTAGTCAGGTGTATCTAGTAAATAAGATAGTATTAGCTTATGTATATAAATATCATTATAGTAATGGGAGCTATTCACTGCTTAATAAGCAGAGACAATGGATCCAGTCCAGCTCTCTTGGAAGTCACTTAGAGTCCTTCGATTAAGTCATGACACGGATTCCATAGCACAAAACAGATTTGCAGTGTGTTTAAATTGAAGCCTTCACATGGCTTTGAATTACTTGAGTGGATAATTGAAGGTAATCAGGTAAACTTTTGTGATGTTTATACAACTATAATTGTAATAATCATTCATTGGACAACGTTTAAGAAATYGAATTGCAGCCTTGTGGAGCTGAAAGCATCAAGTGGAGTTATGGGAGCTTTTGTGGGATGGGATGGGATTCAGCATATTCTTTGTGAATTCAGAACCTATTGCTGGGGTCTGAATTGCACTGCTCAGTACACCTTGCATTTCTGCTCCTCTAATAATCTATGGCAATGGATACTTCACATAAAGTGGTCCCCTCCCTACTCATAGGTGTTTGGGCTGTTTTCCAAGGAGTACATCAAGTTCTTGTTCATTGTGCTCTTTATCCAAGAATTGGATTTTAAGATAATGAGATGTTATTGTAGGATTTTTTTTTCTCTTGGCTAAATATATAAATAGGATAAATAGGTATAATATATGTTAGCACTAGTTGTAATGTTAGATTAAGTAATATGATCTCTGAACTGTTCACCAGGCTGCACGGAGTTCTCCTTCACTGTTTTATATTGATTCAGTTATTACTGTGACTGCTCCTAAACTTTTCCCCTCACAGTTTTGCCACCAAATCATTTGATGTGTTGGAAGCTTCAGCTTTCCTCATTAGTGAGAACAGTTTTATGCTATTTGTTGCCCTAGGAGGTATTGGATTATGCTGCAGGATGTCCTCAGGTTTCYCTGTGTTCCTCGCTGAAGAGTGGCTGTGTTCTCAGGACAAAGCTCTTGAGATATGTTCAGAGCTTTCTGGAAGCTTGGGGGTATAAAAGCTTCCAATGATTGCCAAAAAAAATCCAGCTCTGGAAGGGAAGGGCTGCCTTCTCATGTCCAGGAATTAGTTGTGGACTGCTATGATTAATTCTATTAAAACCAAGCACAAGGACAAAGTTGTGCAAACGGAGCTATTCTGTAGCACAGGAAGTGGTGGCAGCGTCCCWGGGGTAATACTGATGCATTTGTATAAATGTTTGAGAAATCTCACAATTCTTTTGTGAAAGAAAAAAAAATCTTTTGTCAAAATACAAAATAATATTTATCATATATTACTCAACAATCAAGAAATATTTCCCTTTTTACACTTTGCCATAAAAGGATTTTCTCCATATTGAAAGGTAATATTTCATATTTAAGAATCTACAATTTATGATATGAAAGGCTTTTATATTTATAACATGCCATAACTAATAATGAAGGCCATGCTTCTGCTTTCCAAGGCTTTCACATTCGTTTAATTTAGAAGGTACTTTGCTATAAAGGGAAATGCTATTTCTGGATTTTAGCTRGTATAATTAGTGCTATGCACTAATATACACAAATTGAGTGTGCTTTAAAATATGACAGTTTCGTCTTTGATTTTCAGTCTGTTTGGTCAAAAGAATAAAAATTATAAAATAAATATTTCTTTAAAATATATATTAGCAAAAGGCATATAGAAGAGGGCATTATCATCACAGCTGTGTTAAGCATTTTGGTTAAATTATGAATAACTAACTACTCTAGAAGTAATATGAACTCAGCAAATCAAACTAAAAAACATTGGCAAGTATTTGCAAAATTTGCTTCATTAAAAAAAAATGAAGCATTATTGTGAAATCTCACAAAATAACCTATATACTAGAGGTGACCATTTCAATTTTGCTATCAAAAAGTTCAAGTCTTCCAGGCAGGTTTTTGATTTCCATGCCATTTTCACTTTTCCAGCTTACAAATTTGCTAAAAAAAAAAAGGATCAAAGTTTATAAATAAAGTTTTAATGGGCCTTGTTTTTCTTTTAAATTTTGGAAACCAAAAGCTTGCAATTTTCTATTTTGTGTCTGCTTTCATCCTTACTTTTCTCCATTGTGTATTTTTCCTTCACTTCTCCACTGCTAGTGGGCAAGTCTGAAAATTAAGAAAATCTGGGAAATGCAGGAGTATGTTTACGTGCATGTCCCACTGTGTAGAAAATGTTCCTACCATTACACTCCTACCTACACTCCTGCAGTTTTGCTAATGGAAATGCTCCCCGTGTTCAGACTTTCTCTTGCTTGTAGCGTTACAGATCGTAGGTTGTCTCCCCACAGGGCTGCATGGAGAGTGGGGAGGATGGGTGCTGAAGACCAAGCTGCCTTCATCCTTTCAGCCTGTTCCTTCATGGTCCCTAGGAAAAGTTTTTCTGAGTTTATTCTCTTTTCTTGCTCCACCATTTACAATCTACAGAGACCCCCTAGTGCCCCTCTAAAACCTTTTTATTGTTGAAGGACATTTATGTGACTTCTTACTTGGGCCCACAAACTTTTTGGGGCAGCTGTTCTGTATTCCCAATACTAAATGCACATCTTATTTAAAGCWCAGTTTTCCAACCCCTTTTGGCACCAAAAGGGGACATTTCCGTTCCATAACACTTTCTCACCATTTGTCTGGAGCTTATAGGTCTGCATAAAGGCAGAAGGAGGAGTTGCATTCACTACTTCAATACAGAACTCTAAATTCATTTGTCAATATGTTACCGTTTTTTAAATTAATGCATGCAATAAGCAGACAGAGAGGTTGCCTAACTGACGTCTAATAGGGCAGCATAATCATTACAATAATTGAAAGAGAAATTATTTACAGTAATAAATGGGAAACTAAGTAGGAGTAATGGGACTGTGAAATGATGGGTAAGAAACTTGGCTGAAYATCAAGAAGTGATATGTCTTAGTGAAATAACCTGATTATCGAGACAGCGGAAGCCCCATCTCTTGGCTCATTTAAAGCTAGACAGGACAAAACAGCAATGAAAGTCCACAGGTAAGAAACCTGCTATTACTGAGAGCCCAGGGTATTCCTGGGATTTTTCCATTTCAGGATTTTGTGATTCTGAGCTAGGGCACTGCAGAAGGGTGGTCTTTCTAGAAGCATTTCTATGCATTACCAGTAAAGGATTCCAAAATTCAAATTCAAATAAAATTGCTGTAACTTTTAAAGCCCCCACCCCCCCTTTTTTTTTCCTTTTTTTTTTTTTTCCTGTATTTTTCTCTCCCATGGAAGTCTGGATATAATGTGTCTGAGAAGGTACCACCGTTCTGAGAGGGAATTTTCAGTAATTCATAACTTTCTTGACACAACAATCTGGTGGATCATTGTCCATTCTTAGCCCCAAATCAGAAGTGAATATTTTAGAGTGTAAWGTATAGATAGTTTTTAAATAAACTTCCAATCTAATTTAGTATTCYCAAGTTGAAGCAATTGCAGATATAAGTGGCATGGGGATATCTGTGCACCACTTGGAACTCATCCCTTGTAGCTCTCTCTGAATGACTGTACTGCCAAGTTCTTGCCCATGACAGTCCATTTTAATGAGGTTTAAAAGATCCTTGGAAACCAAATGTTTTCCAWGACCAGGGAAAAGTGATGATCTTCTCACTGCACTAAATCCTGGGAGCCCTGAGTCTTTCCCCCAGCTTAGTTTCAGATTGAGCGACCAAACCTGCATGAAACAAGACCAGACCACACAATAGATGGTATGTGGCAAAAGCAGAGGGAAGTGGGTAAGCCCTAGATAGGCAGGACCTTATTTATCTCCTAGCTGGGACTACCCAGTCCAGGTGACACTTCTGCTTGAGTATAACCGTTAATGGGCCACCTCCCTCTCCCCTCTCCTTTCACGCCGAGATTTCCTTAGCTTTGACGTCATTTTGGAGTTTATGTTCCGACAAATGCATGCTGCCAGCTCCAGAGCATGCTGGGTTGAAATTGGGACATTAGGATTTTGAAATTAGAATATCATGCCTGCTGAGCCCCTCTGGATGCTATATTCATAAAACCATTATCTGTCCCGTTATGAGGTTAACAGTGGAGTGGCAAATCTGGAATGTGATCTGAAATATTAGTAACTGTTGTTCAAATGTGCCAGCTATAAACTTGAAGAACTTCTGATTATGCAAAGCATCTAGGGTAAATATATTCATGAATGATTAGGCAAGTTAATTGAAGAAAAAAATCTGCACTGTAAAGGCTGTAAAACACAAAACGCTAAATCTTTCTGCAGCTTCTCACTGGGTAATTCTGGAGGATATTTGCCAGCCACCATTTCTGAAGATCTTCTGTCTGGAGCAGTGCAGCTATTTTGTTTCCTTGGTTATGATTATGACTGTCCGCTCCATGCAGAGATACAGAGGTTCATACCCAAACACAACAGCCGCCTTGGGCCAAGGGAGTTTGTGTCAGGCTTTACTGTGCTGCTGTGGGGGTGCCTGGCTTAGGCACTGGGATGTCTCCAACGCGGAGACCCCCCCATTAACATTGCATTGACATTGCAGACACCTCCATTAACAACCATTTCATTTGAAGAACATATTAGAATCTGATCTTTGTTCTGTAAAAACCACTCAAGATCAGAACTGTTTTAGCCTCAGGATTAATACAGCCCTAGTCCTTTTGTTAGCAGCTGCAAGGAGATCATGTACGTTACTGAGCCCCTGCATTAATCACTCTAAGCAAACCAGCACAACGCCCTTTTGTTGTTCTTCTGCACAACCAAATGCATGCTGCAACCGGAAACCAAAGCCTACGGTAATTGAGGCAAATTATTTCAAAGGAGAATACTCACCATCCATCAAATGTGATAATGTGAGGATCGGTGAAAGAGTAGCAGTTCCCTGTTGGGAGGTCTTGAACTGTGACCTAGTTAAAATGAAATGTGTAATGAATACAGCCAGCGCAGCGGGTTTGCTTCATTACTGCTCCTCGCAAAACATAAGGGGCAGCATTTGTGTGTCAAGTATAAACTGAAATCTGACTTTAAAGCAAATGGGTACAGAATAGGCTTTGCTTTCAAGCGTTTGATCAYGTGCAATGTGAGGAGTTTGGCGTGCACACATCCCACCATGGTAGATGTGGATTTCAGGGTCTGCAGCGTGGTGTAAGGAGGTAATTAAATAGCATTACTGTTTTTTATAGTCATGGACTGCCCACTAGTTTGACCTTAAATTTCCTGATACAGCATTTGAATGACTGATCAATGTATTTGCTGTGCAGGTTATTGATCAGGTCCCGATGCTGAGGCTCAGGCTGCTGGAGCTCTCTGCTGTCAGGAGAATGAAAGGAARGGAGCTGCCAAGATCAGCAGAGATCCTCAGCTGCTTCCTTTCTCGGCTCCCTTGGTGTAAGCTGGATACAGCCAAGGTCTGAGAGCTCTGGACATGAGGAAGCAGAAATGCTGCCACCAAAAACTAGAGGTAGGACAGCTCCCACTGCAGTGGCAGTCACACTTGCTGCAGCACCGTTAGGCCTCCACTGCCACCTCCTCTCAAGATGGTCCTTTTGCATGACTGCTCTTTGTTATCCAATTCTCAGCAATGCAAACAGGGTTATTTGCATAGGAGCTGCAGTGATTTGCAATATGGGCAGCTCCCCGGTCACTCCAGTGGGAATGATGAAGTATTATGTTTTCCCTATCTCCCGCCCGCCAGGGAATTTTTGGTCAGGGCTGCTTGCCTGCTCTTTGCCCATGAGGAATCCAGAGGTGCAATTCAGTTAGTTCTGCTGTGATCTGTGGAGCAGGGAAGAAGAATGGCCGTGATACTTCTGTGCAGTCTTTTGGTGACAAAGCAGAATTCAGCTTTTTTGGCAGTAGTGAAATTAAATAAATGAGTAGGAGAGAGAAGGTAGAACTGCACTCGCTGATAAAATTCCTCACCCAAGGCAATGCATCATCTTTCAAAATGCTCTTTAACCATCCCACAGTGACATTGCTTGTACACCCACAGGGCTGGTATCCCCAGCTGGTAGAGTGATTGCCTTGAGGATTGAAAAACACCACATCCCTTTGAGCAGCATTTTGATACGAGGTCAGTTGCATCGTTTGCATTTACAGTGTGATGTAAAGGAGCATCACAGAATTTTCCCATTTTCTCCCCAGGCACAAACACACACGTACACCAGCCCCTGTCTGCCCTGCTCTTATCTCACATGRTACCAGCAAAGGATGTGACTGTACATGGAGTCTTAGATTGCTGAAGAAATCCATTCTGGGGTGGGGGGAGAACTGAATAGATCAGAATATTCTGCACACCATTTCCATTCATTTTTCAGTTAAGCTGAAAATAGTTGAACAAGTCTGAACAACTAAAATTCACCATTGGTGGGTTTTAGCATATGAGTTTCTCCTTGATAAGTTTCAGGATCTGGTTTACATTAATGCCTCTGATTATCTGTATAGCAGCAATGGAGAGGGGGGAATAATATCTATTTGTTTCTATAGATCATTTTTTAGCTAGGCTTTGATCCAATTTATTATTAAATTTGATTAACTTCATTTCACATTTGCTATTTTTTCATATTTCAATGGACTGCAACAGCATCCATATTATATTTTTCATTGGAGATATGTTTTCTGCCCATTAGAATAGACCAGCTTGGACTTTCCACTGCTCTGGCAGGTTTAGCTGAATCAAATCAGATATTATCCTGGCTTATTCTCTCCGGCCATGGGATTACAGCACAGTGCTATGAAACCTCCCAGCTGAGAGGCTGAAAGACCTTTGCAAATGATGGGCCAGTTGCTGCTTGCCACACTTTTTTGGGCAGGCTCTCTGCAGTGCAAGTGTGGTTTGGCTCTCTGATTGCTTCTCATTATTTTTATTTTAGACATTTATATAGGAAGAGACAGAATGGGTAAGAGTGTCATCGGAGGTCTCCCACTGATTAYTGGCAGGGTCACAAATTGAACACAGCGGTACCGATTCTCACTTCTCCTTCCTTTCTAATTACTAAGGCACTCACCGTTTTTTGCCCAAAGTTTTCTTGCAGGTCCAGCTTTCCTTTCATGGTGTCCAATTTTATCATGTGGCTTCCGAGCTTTTTTGGAAACTTTCCTCCAAACTGTGACAAGGAATGTTAATTCCCTAAACAGGGTTCCCCCTCTGCCTGCTTCCCGCGCTCGCTGGCAAGCTGGACTGTGCCTGTGATCCAGCTGTGTGCCCTACTGCCGTGCTGACTATCAAACGTGAGTCTGTTACAGCAGAAAGCTTTGCATGTTAATGTTCTTGGCACAAAAAGACCCTGGTTTGGTTTCCTACCATAACAGCAGTCCCCAAATGTTGGTGTTCATGTGGTGATCATTCCGAGTTACTGCCTTGCCTTGTTCCCATTTAAACCTGACATGTTTTCCATACTCCTCCAGGAGCCCACCTGCACATCCGTTGGGGTGTAGGCCCTCCAGAGGGGCTCGCTGCCTTCGTCCACCTTCGCCCTGACGTGAGTGAYGCGGTCCCCGTCGCGCGCGAAGTCCGTCACGGCCGTCACCGTGAGCGCGGCCGCCGCGCAGCCGCTCGCCGTGCAGGCCGTGGGATGCAGATCCACCTGGCACGACGAGAGGACCACGTCCGGGGGCCCCACGAGCCGGTTGTCTAAAATGAGCACAAACACCGAGTTTCACAAGAGATATCCCAGCAGTTTCCCCATGTACCGTCCAGCACAAGTGTTTTACGTTCCCCAACACACGTGCGAGGAACCAGATGGCCTTTGCATGAAGACAATTGTGACTGACTTAATCTGGCATCCCTTTGCACAGTTGAATGTTTTATTTTTCCTTTTTATTTCTTTTTCCTGCATTAGATGTTTTGCTAACACTCACTGATGCTGTTCTGTCCACAGGTGTTTGTATTTCTGGAATGACAGTCTTATCTTTATGAGTCCATGTGCAGAAAATGAAGATGAGTATTTCTCATGACAAAGAATGAGATGAATCTGCATTTCAGGAAAGCACTTATATTCATTAACTTTATTATAAAAAAGGTATCTGCTGAGACTTGCTTAATTTAAAATAAAGGGAAGTTTTTTATCTGTAAATAAGGAGTTCTTAAATCATTTTTTAGTAACTTTCAGGTCTGGAACAGGAAGACAAATGCAACAGATCAGTAGATCCTTCTCTCTTACAGGTTTTTAGATTTGGCTAGGTTATTTGCTCTGTAAAATGATGGTAGTATCATTTCTATCTTTTATAGAGGARATGTGAGGATAAATTCACTAAAAGACTGTGAACAAAATAATATATGGTGGTGTTGCTGGCCATAGAAGTGTCTATGATGGGTGGCGAAGTGATGACTGATGACAACATCAATGTGGCAATGGTAACTCAAGCTTATGCATGCAGCTCTGCCTCTGCTCATCACCTCATCCCTTAAGGGACTTCTAACAGTGAGAATAGTGGTGTCCATTTCTCTTCAGTCATGATCCTTCATGTTGAGGTCACAGGTAAAACGGTAATTCACTTTTTTYTTTTTTTTTTTTTTTTTTTTYCCATGGATGTGTTTTGTATTTTATGAGCATGGAGCATTTGGTTCTGAGCCAGCTGCCCTACATTTCAGGTAGCAGTAGGTAGTGTCTGTCTGCTCCTCAAGAAGTCAGTCAAACCTTCATGAATTCTTTAGTGAGTATATAATGAAATTTGGGGCCTAGAACTGATWTCAGGACTACCAGTGTTTGTGCTAAGTGTTTAATTTTCTGTTGCAGGCCAATATTTATGAGATGATAATGTACAGTATTCTGGAAAGAGTGGCAATGGAATTAACTGGATACAAATCTAAGTGATTTATGGTTTTTTTTCAGATTTCTAGATTTGTTTAATAATTTATAGGAGATGGTATTCAGGTGTTCTAAGGTTGTATTTCTAATATRACTAAGTAATCAACATTTTATTCCTCATGGAAAAAACTCATAAAATGGAAATGAAATTAACTCTTTAGAGTTCTATAGAGCCTGCAAACATTAATAGCATATTACCTCTCCTGCCAAATCCTTAAAGGCTGCTGTGCTTCATACAGAAAAGTCTTTGCTCATTTTCAAGGTTCCCGATTCAATTAAATTGGAGGTTTCCATAAGGAATAGTTGCTGCCACTGCAGACCCATGGGCTGTGCTCACGACCCAGACCAAAAGTTTAAAATCAAACAAAATGGTCTTGTCAAAGCAGCAATGATAAACGTAACAAAAGCCGAGCTCCGGTGGTGCTGGTGTGCCTAGGCATTCATTACGATACTGTCTGAACTCGGAGAGATGTTTCTATGCTTGTAATTAGCTTTCTTATCAGTTATTCCCTACGTAATTAACACAACAGTGGTATTACATGGATTCAGTCAGACGAGGAGCTTGTCAGTTAATTTCTTTGTTATAAATGAATCGCAGCTCAACTTGTTTTTATTTTCAATTTATTGCACTGTGGCCGACATTACTTTCTTCAGGAGCCCACAGGGTTCTTTTGAATAAACAAAGAACCCTACAGACARTAAAGGCACAAAATAAATGTGTGGTTACGCAAACACACAGCAGTAGCTGTTCAGTCATAGCAACGTATAAATATCTCAATTGATTAAGGGCCCGGTGTCATACAAGGATATAGCCTTGGGGTGGAACAATCAAGGACTAGAGCTGGTTATTAGATTAAGTTACATAAATGAGGTGATTAAAACTGACAGAAAGTCGCCACTTTGGTGACAAGTTTCCTCAAAGATCAGTTAATTGGGGGAGTTGTGTCTCTATCTTGGCACCTCTTGGCACCAAAATGTCAAGTCTATATGAAAGCGTGGAAAGAAATTTGCTCTTGCAAATTTGACTCCACCWCTTTCCTTCAGTTAGATGCAAAAGTGTGTTGTGGTACTAGAGGAGACCCCTGGCAAGCAGTCAGACTTTCTTATTTATCAGTCTCAGCCTTCCTAGGCTTGGTTACTGCAAGACCATGAGTTACTGTCTGTAAAATATTTTTTTGGGGACATCTCACCATACACCAGCTTGCATTCCTTGGTACCGAAATATCTCAGCGAATCCGTTCCCATGAGCTCAGCGAGTGCTTGCCGGGTAGCCAGGAGTTCCCTATATGGAATAGGGAACTGCTGAGCCAGGGAGAGATTCTAAGCACTCCATATCCCAGAGCCAACACAGCTGCTGGAACCATACGGTGCTGCTCAGCTTAAGATTACTGTGTAATAATATCATGCAAAGGATTTTTTTTCTTCTCTTTGTGCACTTGGCCGATGGTGGGGAGGGAAACAAGAGGGAGTTGAGAACTCATGTTATATAAGTGCTTGACTAAGAGGAAAAAAAAAAAAGGCAGAGATGGAGAAGTGAGAGTGGGGAGGAAGATTAAGCTACTGCAGAGACTTATTGGGTCTTTCTTGTTTTAGAGAAACTGTCTGGTTTTTGCCTTTGTTAACTGTGTTTTTGTGGAAAAAAAAAAAATCTATAGACCAAATGCTAGCCCAAAACAACCTTCTCATTGAGTCCTCAGTAGCAGCAGAATAAATCCCTTGCTATAAAGAGATTTGGGTGTTTTCTTTAGTGAAAATGGTAAATAAACATCTGAATGGTTCCCTTGTTTGGGCATGATATTGCATTGGATTAACCTGTGGAAAGTATTTACCAATTAAAAGGGGAAAGTAATTTGCAGAGACATTGTTAATATTTTAAATTAAAAAATACTTTTAAGAAAAGAATTATACATTGTGATATGAATGTTTTTTTTTTTTTTCCTTCTAAATTAAGGTAGACAAAAGCTGCAAGACCACAAAAGGAAAAAAAAAAGCTTCAGTACACATTTACTGAGTAATAAGTCAGTAGGTGAGCTCCTTATTGATAATTAGTGGAATTATTCTAGATAAGACCCTATCAATTACAGAGTTTAAAATGAAATTTTATACTCCCATAATTTAAAATAATTTCTTCTACTCATATTTATTTCACCCATAAATCTCAATGGAGTATTGTTCAGGTGTTTTAGATGTCAAAAACCTGAGTGGTACTATCATCTATTTTGTCATGTATTTTATTTTGTAGGCAAATATAAAGTCTCAGTAGTTTGAGTTTATGCGTTCTACCCTGTGTTAAAATTAATTGTAACATGGGTACGGAGAAAAGTAATCACACTGATTTGATGCTGATATGTGAAACTCTTACCCAAATCCTCGGTACTTAGCTGTAAAGTTATTTTGCAGGAATCATCATTCCTCGAACAGGTAATAGGAACAGTACTCAGAATGGTCAGAACATGCTCTTTGCCATCCTCTGCAATTTGTAATGATTCTGGTAAAAACTGAAAATAAGAAAATCACTTTTAGATCATTATGACAAATTAATAAGGTAGTGCTGATGTTTATGAAAATTTGAGTGCTTCTAAGCAATTACGAATCATAAAGTCACTTGTGAAATAATCATCACCTTAAATTTTCCAAAGGTAAAATTACTGATACAATATCTTACCAGAAAAGAAGAAAATGTTTGCAGTTGCCATGTGATTGCTTCCTATTTCCCAGTCTAAAAACATGCTTTTATAAAACCTGAAAATAGTGTGATACTGTAGAATATATATATTCATGTTTAATATCTCTGGCTGAAATGAGTGCATTGCAATGCACTAAGACACTAGCAATATTTATGGCCTGAAGTATGGCACTGCCTCAGTTATGAACATGGACACTATATTAGTATCTGCTGCAGGTGCAAAGTAACTAAGTGCTGTTTTCACCTGATTCCTCTTCCCTGCTATGGCAGGAAGAAGAGTTTCTCCATACATAATACATCACAGCTTGTGCCCTGGGGAAAGGAGATGGGTTCTGCCACTTCTGCATATCCCTTCTTCTAGGGYAAGGGCAGAAATAGCATTTGAGGCTACTCAAAAACTGGAATTTTCATTTCGGGTAATTGCTTGGAAAAAATTCTGACATTAAAAAAAAAAAAAGAACAAAGAACATTGAACAGATTCTTCAAATGTCATCCAGAAAAGGCTTCTAGATTTTTCAAACATCATTCTTCTGGTTATGAAGCTTAGATATTCAGAAGATCTCAAATTTTCTAGGGTTGTCAGCCTGACAGTCGAATTCCTGAGTAGCGCTTTGCTAACCGTGTGGCCTTACCCTCAGAAATTTGAGGGTACCCACCACACATAACCACAAGAGTATTTTGAGGCATATTTATGAGAAGATGTAATTTTGCACATTCTTTATGGTGCATTAGTGTCAATACCTGCACATTCTGCTGAGGAGTGCTTCACACAGTTTTACAAACATGCTGAAAGCCGTATAATTTATTGAGACATTTCCTCCAAGTGAACATAGACACAGCTTTGGTTATGATTATCAAGACCTATGCTTCTGTGCATTATCTTTCAGAGCATGTCAGATAATATATAATTTTTATCTGGGGATATGCTGGCGAAGTTCAGTAAATCATGGCCATCAGCATTACCTTAATCCCTGCATAGAATCCGCTGCTTTCTTCGGGTAATGACTGCTGATCAGGAGTGTCCTTCATAAAAGCGGTGACAGTGCAAAAGACCTGTAATAAATAAACATGTATTTTATAGCTTTTCTTGAAAAAAATAAGCCATAGTTATGCAACTATTTGTTGCTCAGGTCTTTCTTTATTGCTGGAACAGGGTTTTTGGAGGTCTAGGCTTTAAAAAATGTTTATGTATAAACCTTGAGATTTGAAAGAATTTTGGTTGCCTTAAATAAGAGAMAGAATACGGCATTTGCCTCAACAGTTAATACCAGTGAATGCTTACAGTGCATTTTCTTCTGCAGCTCCTTCTAGAGGTTAGTAATATTATCTCCATATTAATTAGGGAGAATTACACTACTCATAGGTGTTACTCTGAAGATTATGACATTAGCCTTTAGAATGTCACTCTGTGCCCTGAATCAAATATCCTCTCTCTATATCATGTTTTTGAACTGTCTTTTTGTTTAGCCACACAGTCTCGGAAACATTGTCAGCAATATGCAAAGCACCTTTTTTTTTTCCTTAGTGCATTATAAAAGTATGCCTAGTTGAGGTAGATGTGCCTAGAAGGTTCATATTATAAAAGCAAAAACCAACAATAAATATGCCTCGAAACAAAACCCACCAAACATGATGTACCAGCCCAATTATGCTTTATTCCTAGCACAGTCATGCAACCTTTATCTCTACTGAGCCCGAACACCATCTGCCATCCCAGTGTTTCATTGGTTTCAGAAAATGCAAACAGCTAACACTGTTTCTAGGATCATAGGATTAAACTACAGAAATTTTCCTTAAAGCAAACAGCAATAGACTCTGAAATGGTAGTTCTAAAATTTTTTGGCCTCTTCTTGTAAATGAAATAACAGATTGTGACATACTAAAGTCAATTCCAAATAATCAGATGGCATATTTATAGCTACTGCCTTTTTTAAGCCTCAAGTAACCCATGAGGGGAAATAAGACCAATTTAATTCATTTTCTGTTTTGGTAAATTCCTTTGGACAGATTTTTCAGCACAACCCACTGGTCGGGGGCTGGAGGTGTTTTTCAGAGGTCAATGTTCATGGAGAAATCTAAATGTTGGTGAAGCAAAAAATGTTGTTGCAGTTGGACCATTTGRCTCCATCCACAGTTCTTTGTAGAAGCACCCTGAAAATCAGGTTAGAAGCCAAAACCTTTTGTGATCTTCAGGGGTCCATACAAGGCAGCCCGTGGTTGGCCTCCATGGCCASCACAACCTTTCCAGCCTTTTCCTGGTGGGCGAGTAGGCAGCCTGAAGGGTCCAGGTGCCCTTCAGGGATGCCCAGGACATTTGGGTGTCCCTCACCTGTCTGCAGGTCAGGCTGTAATGCATGACAATGGTTGGAGGTGACTCGCAGAGGGCTGCTTTGCCGTAGGCTTCTCCTGGGACCTCCTGGGTAGACATGGCCCTTGTGACCAGCAGTAGCCAAACAGGCTCACAACATTAAGAATATTTGCAGCATTGTGTGGATGCAAGTCATTTTTTAAAGTCATATTTTGCCTGGTGAAAATAGTATGTTCCATGTCATATTGTTGACATGGAATCAGGTACATCTTGCCATGTCACTGAGTGGAGGGAGACACAGGCCTTACAGAGACACCGTAAAGGCCAAGTTCATCAAAGATGAATCCCCGCAGAGGAGAACAGCCTATGTTCTCCTCAAGGTAATAAGACCATATTGTGATTATATATTTGTTGCCTCAAGTATTCCTTATACAAGCTCATGTCCAAATTAAAAACTTTTTTAAAAAAGTTCTTGTATTTGGAAGGCAGAATGTGAATATTGCCCGTCTTACTGCCATTTTTGTTACAGCAGCTGAAGAGAGAATCTGCAAAATCATGATCTGACAAGTCATGATCATTGACAACACAGAAAGAGAGAGTTCAGATGATAAATATTCCTCCTAGTGGGGAAAAAAAAAAAAAAAAAAAAAAACAGATTCCATTACAGAACTCAGTGGGCAAATGCAATGCATCTGCATTGCAGATACTATATTTACAGTTGCTGGGTTGTTTACACGTTTTGCTTCAGTGCTTTTTACCAAAAGTATGCACATGGAGACTTCCATTTGAGCACACCACTTGCAAAATTCCTGCCGGAGAGGGAGATATAATTAATGCTGGCAGGATCGCTCACTAGGATGCACAAGGCTGAGTGGAGGGGGAGGTGCCAGCAGAGGAATCTAGGAGTCATCTTTAGTAAAATGATGCCTTGGAAAATGTCAGAAATCCAACCTTGTTCCCTGTTTGCAATGTGTTTTCACCTATTGTAAAACATACCTATCGAAATATTACAGAAAATTAACCCATAGCAATACCCTGAAGCTATTACTAGACTCTGTGTCCTTGTCAATTTTATCTTCAGCGCATATGGGGTTTAGTACAGAATTTGCAAATCAGAAATGGGCACCAGTCATGAGTTTTATTTCTTTTTTTTTATTTTATTCTTTATTCTTTCTTTCTTTCTTTCTTTCTTTCTTTCTTTCTTTCTTTCTTTCTTTCTTTCTTTCTTTCTTTCTTTCTTTCTTTCTTTCTTTCTTTCTTCTTCTCTATTTCCCTTCTTTCTTAATGTCTGTCATATCATTCCCTTTCTTGTAGTGTCTTTACCTAGCTAGGTGCAGGCTTCACAGACAGCAGATATGTTCAGTGGCTACTGAGCTACAGGTTGACAATTCTGTCAAGTAATTATGATGATAGTCACTCTAACAAGCTTTTTGCCTTCAGCTAAATCCTAGCTCTTTTTCTGCAGTTCAATAATCAACTTTTTCTTTCTCTCCTCTCCCTTCTCTATTGATGGATATATCTTTCTTTTTAAGCAAAGACATAAAAGCAACATTACTGTGGGCAGTATAAGGATGGCCGTGACAGGTTAGGCCTTGGCTAACGGCCTAATGTTTTTTCACAAACTCATCAAATATTTCCAAAATAAAATTACACTTTTTCATCATCCTTTTTACAGGAACAGAAATCTATAAAGGTGCCTTAATACGCTGTGGACCAATTGCTTCCAGTTGTGGTCTACTTCCCTTCCTTTGTGTGTTTGTAGTTATTTCTGTAGGGCAAAAAGCTACTTACAGGCACAACATGCTGATATAAAAAGGCCCTGGTATCTAAAAATTTCTACATTCCTGTGTTTCAGAGCAGATTTCTACCCTTAAGTGAACTTTACTCCCACTTTGCTGCAAACCCTGTGAGCATATTTAGCCAAGGCAGAATACAGTCATTAATTTGGTCAGGATTGAGAAAGCTTTGGGAAATGACCAAGAGAATCTTTAAATGCTAAGACCTGTCACAGTCATCAGCAAATTTCCCCCTAACATCTTGCACATCAAAATGTCCTTTTAATGCTCTCAAAATCCAAAGCTTTTGTTGAAAATCATTTGTTGAAAATCCTTCTGATCATAAAAACCTCCAGCTTTTTCCTTTTCCACACTGTTAATCACTCCTGAATGAAGCATAGTGGTTGTCAGTGGTAGTTAGAGCTTGTGAGGAGGAAAAGGGGGCTGAAGGTAGGAACAAAGAAGCTCAAAGAAGGTTGCATTCACGTTTGTTATCATCTTCAAAGGCAGAGCACACAGGGAGTCCATCATCACCACCGTGATGCTGTCTGCGTTGCCATCATCGTTGCCTATCAACTCACACTCCAGAGAGGCCAGTATCAGGTGGAGAYGTGGCTACCTGCCAGGGACTCTCTCCCAAAGACCTTGGGCGTCTTTTCAGATGTATCTCAGTGTCTGCACATCAAGACTTGCTTTCAGAAGTCCTTCTGCAGATCTAGGGTCTCAGGAATGTGTCCTGCACCCTGCCAGGCTATCTTGGGAAGGGGGGACACATTTATTTAAGGCAACCCTCTCCTTAGCGAATTGCCTATGGGCCACCCATCTCTGTGGCAGGTGTTTGAGTGTCGCTGTAGTGACAATAGTTTAAAATAATTGCTTCTACTGATAATGGTCTTTTGAAACTTGAATAAAAGCAGTTACATCTGAGTGGGACTTCAAGGTCTGGATTTAAATGTGGAGAGAGGCCTTTTCCTGACTCAGCCATCCTGTCTGAGAGGTGTGGGAGCTCAGGGATACCACTCTGGTTAGTGATATATGTTGGACAGCTTTAGGAAGCTCCAGTTGTAACATCAGGCACCTCTTCAGGGTGCCCCTCTTGTAGCTACGCTGGCAGATGTCAAAGGGAAGCAAAAGGCTTCTGAGGACAGCAAACACTCAACCATGCTCCTGGTGTGGGTGTGAGGGGTCCAAACCCCTATTGGGGCAGCTGTGCCAGGTGAAAGGTGGCATGTGCTGGAGATGAAGGCTTCCCACCTGCAGGTGCCTGCTCTACTAAAGGCTAATCCATCCAGCACTGCATCTCAGTCAGGATGCTCCCTTTTCCCTCTACCAGAAGTTTCATAAAGGACTTATAAACTCAACCATAACCTCCAAATAGGTAGTCTTTTGTATTCCTCATGCTGACTATGTCTTGTGAGATGGCCACGTCTAGCGTGCAGCGTGGAAAGGCCACTTTTACTCAAATATTTTTATTCCACAGTGCGCATCACAGTTTATGTGTGGTGACAATTGCTTCTTGCYGTGTGAACTTTCAGATTGCTGTGCTGAGCAAAATCTGCACAGTTTTCTTCTAAACACCTTTCTCTCTTAGCATAACTCATTACTCACACTGTGCCACTATAATTTATAGATGGCTGTGCCTCCAGGAATGGAATGACCTCTGTCCGTATCATATAAATAAGGCTCAGGAATGCTAGGATTTTCACATCAGATGGAATAGGCTTCTTTCAGTGCCTATATAGAAAGAGCGGCATGTTATAGATTTATTTAAGATTGCAATAGTCTCACGAACATTATGCTGCCAACATCACTGTCTGAAATAACAAAATTGGAGTCCAGAGATGGGTGAGATAAGCACACATGACTGCTATTAAAAAAATAGCTGTTTAGACTAAAGAGAAGTCAATACAGGTTCAGAAATGCTGGCCAGTAAATCCCAATTCCTCTTTAAAGTTATTATATAGCTTGACTGCATATTAAAAATATTGATGGTTAGTCTATTGTGTGACTAACTTATTACCGGGAGACTTTTTGATGGATAAAATATAGTGTAGCTATCAATCACCTAAAGGATGATTAAAAATAATCTTTTCTCTTGGCTGTACTCTTTTCATATCAGGAGGCAAACGGAGAAGGTACTGATTTCAGATGAGGCTTATAAATAATACAATTCCTAGAATTCATCTATAAAAGCACTGGAGCCAAAATTGGACTATGTGCAGGTGAGTGAAAAGTAGGTTGAACAGAGGAAACCATTTTTTTGTGATTCTGGGAGTTGTGCAGCCTGTGGGACACATTCTGCCTGGTGATGGCTCTCGGGATGGGGATCTCTGCTTGGTGGCATCACCTTTGCTTTGTGATAGCCCTGTTAGTGGTTAYGAAGTTGCCTCGGGTTTACACCGAATGAAAGGAGAATCTGTCCCTTTGTAACTGTTATTAGAAACCAGAGTGGAAGAGCAAACACAGTCCAATGCTTTTCTAATCTTTAGTGTGGAAAATTAAATTCCCAGTTAGAACTGAGGCTTCATTGCTTGGCTTTTACCAGTGACAATTTATGGATAATTATAATTAGCCAAATAGGCCATGAAGACCTTCAAAAAAAAATCTAGCAAGGAAGAGAACATTTTAGTGTCACTAAACCTGTTAAATTAAACATGAGGGTTTCAGCAGAGGACAAAGAAGGGCTTACTGAAAACTTAATGTAATGAAGAAGGTCCTATAAAGATTTGACGATGTTACTAGTTAACAAAACTCCATTTTCTCTGTACCCCTCAGGATTCCTAAAACTAGATTTGAAGGGATTACAAGTGAGATTATTATTTTGATGAAAATAGATATCTCTTTGTAACACTAACTTGCCTTGAAATGTGGCAGAATTGTCCGCCTCATATTAGAGTGAGGGCAGCAGGTTGCATGGTTTTTTTTTTTTTTTTTTCATTTCTTCTCATAATTATCTAGACTGTGTTATAGTTACAAATGACTTACCTTTACAAGAACTGGAAAAAACTTATTCACATTTCTTAAATATCCCAAAAAAGAGCTGCARAACACCACAACTGTTTCCAACCTACTTTTAATACAAGGCTGTTATCCCTGTTTATTTTTTCAGTTCTGTGTAGCATCACTAATGGCTCCCTGCCTATAAAAGTGATGAAGCTAATCTAACTTTAAATGTCTTGTTTCTGTACTGTGAAAGGCCATGAATTCATATACAAGTCTTTTTTTCACATGTCATATTGGCTTCTGTTTTGTAGTTGTTGTTAAAACTAGATCTGTGTTGCTATGTAAGCCATCAAATTCTTAAAGATTGTTTTGTAATGAACTCTATCTTTTAGTATACTATTGAACCAAGAATTTGGAATCAGAGAGGCAGAACACCATGAAAAAGACCATAAAATAATTTAAAATGTGCCATCTTTCTTTTCTGTGAGAAGATGTTATTGTGTCTCAGGTCCATGAGTATAAAAATCACAGAGTATGGATTGCAGAGTATGCCTGTACTGCAGATTCTCACTGCTGCGAGGCACAAAAAAAAAGCACTAAGCAAAGATTGGATCAGGCACATGTACCTACTTCTTGTGCCAGCTTTATGGCATTCAAGCAGTAATGTACGTGTAGCTGTTCGGGTCGGTTTGGGAAAACAGTAAAGCAGAAAGCTTCCATGAACTCTGTGCTMTTCAAAGAGATGTCACAGGTTCTGATCCTGGTGTATATGACTGMGTAATCCTGTATATTTCTCTGTTAGTTATAAATATCATGGATGAGGCACTAACAAAAAACAGCAATGATTTTAGAAAAGTTTGATTGAACATTTGATCTTTTTTTTTTCTCTTTTGCTGAGAGCAGGATATCGTTACCGTGTCTCCCAGCCTGAGGTGAACACCATCCACCTCCAGGTAGGAGAAGGGCTGCTGAGTGCTGTCCCGGCGGATCTCCTCTTTTGCACCAGCGTCGGACAGACGGGACCAGAGCACCTCGTAGCGCAGCCCTTGGCCTGAGGATGGGCRCTCGTAAACGCATTGCAGGTGGGCATGGTTTGCCACAAGCTTGGGAGTTATCACGGGTTGCAAAGCCAGGCTCATGAGTTTCACTGAAAATGAGGAGAAAAAGTATTGTGCAAAACATTATGTTAGTAGTACAATTATTCATTCAACAACAAGGCAATTGAATTTAGCTGGATATGAGAGAAATACTGGGGTTTACMTTCTTGTGATTTGATTATTAACTCTATAAAAAAAGAAAATCTCTTTCACGTAAAGCACAAAAATAGCTAATAGTATAATGACTATTTATTGATGTTAGAATATTTGACCTGGGATTTTTTAATTTGTAGTTAGAATAATATTAATGAACTGAAGCATACACTTTAATAGAATTTAATTATTCTGGCAAAGGCGTTTAGCTTTCGATTTCCCAGTAGCACAGGCCTTTGATCTGCATTTTGCAATAAATACAGGAGAGAGATGAGYGATAATTACATTTTGGAGGTAAACTGGCTCTCAAAGAGCACTCAGCTCCTATCACCAAGTGGGGCAGACCCTTTCCAGGCTGTTCTGAGAAGCRTCCTGAATGATTTTCTCTCTGCTTAGGAAAATTACACTGCTCTGAAAATACAGTCTGCTTTATATAGGCTTCAGTAAGTTATGAAGTYTGAAACTTTTCTTCCTGTAAAGTTTGCTTTAAAAGTAGAAGCAAAACAATGTATAATACTGTAGGGCAATGTTCTTTCATGCCTAGAGACAGGGAATCAAATGGAACAAGAAGCAGGTTCAGATAGTTTGAAAGGAAATTATGAAACTTTTCACAGGATGGTAGAAAATATTATGGAAGCTCAAGAGAATAAGATATGAGACTGTTAGAGCAGAATGGAGAATAGATGTGTTAACATCTGTATAAAGCAAATAGCAAGAGGTAAGGAGAATAAACAATTTAGTTAAAATATGACTAAGTGCTGTTTGTTTATATCCTTTTTTGTTTCCCTATGATTCTAAKGGAAGCTGCCTCAAACTATGCCTCGAACTATGACTTTCTGCACAGAATTATACCAGAAGGATGAAGTTAGGCAGTCAGAGCATGGAAGACTATGAGCAAAATTGCAGGCACTTGCTCCACTTTTCTCAGCTATGGCCTTTCTGCCAGACTGTGAAGCTTTAAATCCCTTTCATTTGAACCTGGGAAGTGCGGAATGCTGCTGACGTTCCCAAGTTCCTAGTGATAGGGCTGTGGGGAGCTCTCCGGTAAGAAGCTGTGACGCTGCCAGCTGGACTGGGCTCCCTGCTGTGTAGAGCCTGTGCWGTGCAGTGCTCAGCAGCTAAATTTAGCAGAGTGAATTCACATCCCCCCCATAAGAACCTCTAACTTTTAATGTTTTCTGTCCAATGCATGATACTGCAAAGACATCATAAAATCATTAMAGACTCAGGGGAGCTGATCACTGAAATGCATTAAAAAATGGAGAAAGCATCAATGGCTATGCTTAAAAAAAAGAAAAAAAAAGAAAAAAAAGGCAGAAATTCATTGGTTTGACATAGCTGGGAAGGAGATAAATTTTATTTTGTCCAAAATGCAGGCAGATTTAAGTCTCAAGTGCTATTATGCAAAGTTACTAAATAAATACTGATCAAGAGGCTTAATAAGCAATTTGATGACCTGAAACAATTAAATAAGCCTGAGTGCTTAAGCACTATGACAGAAAGGACAAAAGTAATCACCTAAAGAGGACAGATAAAAAATTCTCCTAAGAAGGGTAGATGGAAGCTTTTAGTTGAACATGCTGAACTTAAACTGGAAGGTAGCAGTGTTCAAAAATAAAATCCAGGAAATTATAGAAAGCTTTCATTTATTTAAAGCTATATGTTTAATTTGAATAGGGAATTAATCTTTCTTTCTTTGAGTCTTTTTTCCTTCTCTCTCGTCTCTTTCACATGGGAATGTTAAAATATTGATAAAGATAAGAAAACAGATACCTCTCACTTTAAAAATTTTCTCCAAGTTTGAATTTTGCCTCATTGAAAGGTGGTAACCCTGGTTTCTCACTGTGTCTTGTCTCTGTCCGAAATTGCTGAAAGGAAGGTATAAAGGTAATTTTTTCCCTTTGAGAAAGAACTGTCTTTTCTGGCTAAATCTATATGCACCTGAACATGCTCCTAAGTTCAGAGGGAACTTAACTGAGTGAACAACTGCTTTCTACTCTTGCTTTGTTTCCTAGCTACGGCAGAGAGCTTAGAGCTCTTGTAGTAGGTTGAAAATTATTTCTGACGAGAGTAATTATCTAAATGTCATGAAAAGATGTTATCAGATTTTTTTTTTTCCTTCCAGAGTTTCTGAATTATCCTTTTTTGGGGGGGGAGACAGTGGATTATTTAAGATAAGAACAAGCCTTAGCTCCTGTTCTTGACACAGGACCTAGTAAAACAGAGCAGCTCCAGCTCCCTGGCTGGGCAAGTTGGAGCCAAAGTGGAGAGGAGACAACAGCAAAGGTCTTGCTGTTGTAAGCAAGGAGAGAGCGCTCCAGTAGCACACACCAGATTATTTGTTGCTCTGGCAATAATATCTTTTCCTTGGGAACGCCTTGGACCGCTGCTGCTTTATTTTGGGCATGTTATGGGGGCAATGCTTGACTTGCAAGGTCGCTGCAGTGCGTGTTGCAGCACRGGGACCTTCACGCTCCCAGCAAGGGAGTCGTAGGTGGGCCGGTTGGTACTGGCGAGGTGCCCTCACCTTCGGCGCAGTAGCCCATGCAGCCTTGGGTGGGTGGCAGGCGGTAGACGAGGAAGGCGCCGCAGTTGCGCACGGCCACGGGCACGCGGAACACGCAGCAGTCCTGGGCGCCGCCGAGGAGGAGGCGCCATGTGGCGCAGGCCGTGAGCTGCTTGCGTTCTCCGGCGGCCGGCAGCGCTTCCGACCCCAGCGAGAGCCACACCGGGGCCTGCGTCCCGCACTTGTTCATCTGGGGACACACACAGAGCGGACAGTTTACAGCAAATATGCCATGACTCCACGGGGAGCCGCTACAACGAAGCAAGGCCATGAGCATGGTTAAGATGGAGGGTGGTTGGTCAAAGGATCCGTATAGGCARGGGATCATAAATACCTGTTTTATGAGGAAAGACTAAGAGAGCTGTACCTGTTTAGCCTCAAGAAATTTGAGAAGAGATCTTATCAACATGTACAAATACCTCAAGATATGATATAAAGAGGATGGGACCAAACTATATCTATCCAAACAGAGYGAAAGGTAACTTGGCCTTTCCAGTAGTTTTACTCACAATATATACCAAGAATGAGGAGTAATAGTACAGTATAGATAAACAGATTTCATCTGGCTATATTGTGAAATTTGTCAACACTGATGCTACCTGAAACACAGGCATCTCCACATGAAGAAGAACTGTGAGGGTGACAGAGCCCTGGCACAGGCTGCCCAGGGRGGTTGTGGAGTCTCCTTCTCTGGAGGTCTTCAAAACCCGCCTGGATGCCGCCCAGTGCCACATGCTYTGGGTGTCCCCGCTTGAGCAGGGGGGTTGGCCTAGGTGATCTTTAGAAGTCCCTTCCAACCTCAACTATTCTGTGATTCTGTGAACCCACTGAACACAGCACATCCCTAGAGTAGGCCACACATCAGAAAAAGTTGGTCCTAAAATGGCTTAAGCAGGTGCATTTTGGGTCACGGCAGGGAGAGCCTGAGATGTATTTATGTTTCCAAATATAGAGATAGCTGGTCAAAGATCTCGGATCTGAATTGCTCTCCATAGGTGCCTGGCTCTCTCCACTGACTGTGCAGACACGATTATCCAGAACTGCCTTCAATTTAAGTGCCCAAGTGAGGAGATCGGGCATACTCTGAGCCTACTAAAATTAAAACAAAATTACTGACAATAATTGACTCACAAAGAGTGAGTGTTTCTGTTTCTTTGCATTTCCTCAGACAGGGAAAGTGCGAGATGCCATTTCTAATAGTCTGACTCCTGGGACACCCTTCCTCCAAAGAGGAACATGTGGTTAAACATCGTGTTTGGAAAAAAAAACCACTCACACTCTTAGACATCTCAAAAGCAGTGACTCTCAAGAGACGTTATTAAAATGGTCCAAAGACTCATTTTCCCCCAGAAATGTGGCCTATACCTGTCCCTGTCGTGTCCATGTGCATCCCTGCTGTCATAATGCAGGAGGCCAMCAGGGAGGAATGGCTTGCCAGAGGGGAGGGATTGTGCATGGAAATGCTTTTACTAGGAATTTTAGATGAATCTATTTTCCATTGTTCTTTAAAAATTGTGGTTTATATAACTCTTTAAGAGATTTGTTCTGTTTATTCATTTAATGCTGCAAGCGGGGGRGGTCAGTGCTTTGGAGCTGAACAAGGTGCAGATATGGGAAATTCATTCTATCCTGGGGACCTTCTGACTTAGAGTGAAATGTGATGTGAAATAACAGTATTTTCACAGCATATTTATAAGCATAAAATAGTAATGACACCAAAGAGTGCCCTGAACATCTTCAAATAGGGTATGGAGAAGAGAATGTGCCCATACGCTGAGAAAGAAGAAATGCTTGAGAAAGAAGGGTGAGTGACAAGAGCTCAATAGTTTCTATTTCACACTCATTTTATGGTCTTGTTGAGGACCACAACACATATGGTTAAAAACATTTATGTTTTTTTTTTTTTAATTTGGATATTTATACACATGCCTCGCTGTCTCTCTGAGCCCAGCAAAAATAACCTTCTGATGATTTCCTATAGAAAACCTTTTGCTGTTTGAAATGTACTGAAGAACTTCTGCCTCCATTTGCTTTGGCAGGTAGTGGCCTGCGTGGCCTCAACACGTTGGTGGCGCAGGAGGACGTGCAGGGCAGGCACTGCCTCCTCACCTGCCTCCCTGACCTTGGGTAAACTTCTTAATCTTTCTGTGCCTGGCTTCTTTATCTGTCAAATAGAGGTAAGGAAGGTGGCTGAGGCSGTAATCGTTCTTCCTTGCCTTTCAGCAGTATTGAGAAGATAAATTCATTAATGAGACACTCAAATATCTACCGTGCTATGAGCCATGTAGATAAGTAGACAGATGCAAGTGCGTTCTGGCTATGAAAAAAGATGCAATGGCATCCATACATAAAAGTGGTTTTGTGTGCCCTGTTAACACATAAAGGCAAAATAAAATGTGGAATAAGAAGACAGTGGTTTTCCTCCTCTCTATGTTTATCTTCACTGTAAGTCTGCAAGCCATTTCAGTGCTTAAGAAAGTATGGATTAGTGCCACTGACGTAAGCCAACAGTTTTGTGTGCAAGCTTTATGATAAACCCCCACTGTGATCTGCAGCATCCTGGATTTGTTCAGGCAAATCTTGCATTGAAACCATTTCAGCTAAATAGTTTGTTATGTAATGTGCACAAATTACAAGCAGTAATGAACCCTTTTGACTGACTGTGCATTCTGAAAGCTCAAGACTGAGAAATCAGTCATTTTAGCAAACTRTGATACAATATTATGCACTGTCCAAGGAAGAATTTTGGTGTGAATCAAGGAATTCCATTTCCATGGAAGCTTCATGATATACGTGCATTTATTTTATGCTTTGAGCTGTATGCTGCCCATCTTAGGCAAGCTGCCTATACTAACCAAAAGGATTTGCTGCTTTAGGCCACTGTGAATTGAAAAATAGACCTGGGAAGGGCAAATGTATATTCATGCATTCAGCCAGCAATACAGATACGAACAAAAAGACACAAGTGAGAAAAAAAATTCTAGGCGAAGAAATTTCAGAGAGTCAAAGTTTTTAGGTCCCAGCTGTGGAATAATTAGCATTACATTTTGCGGCAGTCATTTGGGAGAGTAACCAAAAAATTGAATACCGGGGTAGCAAATGATTGGCATTCAAGATATAGCATTTACCTGCAATAACTACAGTCATTGCTGCACTAAGAATAGCAAAAAGCTGTGGGAATCTCACACCATAATTCCGGAGCATCTCTAAAATGGAGAGCAAGAATTATAAATCTGCCTCCACAGAAAAGAGGACCTTGCATCTCTCACAGGCAGGTATTAGTCTTCTTAGAAGCCAGTGGTGAGGGATGTGGATTATGGATTTTCAAGGCTATCTATGCAATCTACATAATTTAGACTATGTAGCAGCACTGTTGCTGTTGCATGGAAAATGCCAGTGTTTATCACTTGAAATGGAAGCTACACAGCAGGAGGAAAACTGAGCTAGGATAACTAACACTGGAAATCATGCGTGTCCCCAAAAGTTTGTTCAGTTATTGCTGAGTATACTGCTATGTCAAATAAAAAATCTTTCCCTAAAAATCCTGTCCCTCCTTTTCAGGTTTAAGCRGAGTGCTAGATTGGGAGCTGCAATAGATGCTTGATTAACACTCTGTGTGTTAATCACATGCACTCAGTGGGTGTAGTTGAAAGATGTAGCTGGATTTATGACTGTCCAATTTCATTATAAGTTACTGAATTGCACTATATTGCTGTAAACCCCAAATTTATACAGTGCATCTGTTTTAAGGTATTTTGCAGTGACACAGCTTACACTAAAGGAAACTTCTCTAATAGAAGAGGGATTTTGTAGCCTGTTGCCAGGCTGTTTTGAGTGCTCAGTATCCTTTCATTCTTCATCCAATAACAATTAAGTGGTGTTTTTAATCTTCAAAGCATTTTATAAGCCTTACCTAATTAATCTTCCCAACACCTCTGTGTGGCAGGTAAGCATTCATTAAGTGTTTTTGAGTCATACTTAGGAGCTCACTAATCTTTTTAATAATTCAGTTCAGAAAACCTAAATGACAAAATTAAATTTGTTCCCCCATTGCCAATTACAATGGGACAAACCATTATTGTTTAATCCAATGATGTCTCCTTCCATTTCATAGRGGGGGGTTGGACAATCAACTACTTTGATTGATTGAACACTCTAAGGTTCTTTATAATTGCGCAAAGAAATCAGGCTTGATTGTTCTTGTCGCTTGGGTATTGCATTGAAATTATGCTGTTAAAAATAAGTAGCACCATATGTGAGAAACGCATTGTTTTAGTTCGATAGGAATGGAAGGCTTTTTGCTRTATTGTGGTTGGCAGTTAAAGCATTGTGATTTTGCATCTGTTATCCACTCGAAACTTTACTTCATCTTAGTTTTTTGGGTTTCTTTTTAGTAAGTTAAAATAAATAAGTTTGGTGGGGTTTTTTTTTTTCAATCTAGGGCCGAACTCCACAGAAATTGGTTTACATCAGGAATATCTGTAGCAGCAATTAAACTTGTGCCTGTCTTGTGTTTCTTTTAAGTATATGCTTCTGAACAATAGAGACTGTAATTGTAATTTCTRCAGAAGGTTTTTTGTATGTCTGAAAAACAAACAAGACAAACAAAACCTCTTCATACCTACCATTATGATGTTAGAGTATTCACATATATATGCAGAAACAGAATTGCAGATGAAAGSATGAAATAATATCTTGAAAGTGTCACTTGCTTTTAAGTTCATATAGAAATTGCAAATCCAGATAGGATTGGATTCAGAGCAAAATAAAAAATTGAAACAAAATAAAAAATTAATAATATGCAACTGAGCTATTGTATTTTGAATCTGAGTATAAAATTTTCTACAAGAGGTCAAGTAGATGAGGAGGAAAAAGTCAATCTTTTTGGCCAGGGACTAACAATATTAGGCATTATAAGCAGGTCAGATGTGATACACTTTAACATGACCTTGTTTAATACACCGAAGAGCAGACCTGCGTCAGTACAGGCTGAGATGGTTTCTCCAAGGGAAGGCAAGGGAATGAGTCAATGAAGAGAACGTGAAGGAAAAGCATCATTTTGCCTTTAAAACCACACAGCTCAACTGAGCAGCTGTGTGCTGAGCTGCGCTCCTTAATCAGCTCTGATGAACCCAGAGTGGTCTCCTGCCCCGGCAGTTCCCTCAGGAAGCATAAGCCTGGGAGTGAAAAAAGGAAAAAAGAAAAGAAGGAAGAAGAAGAAGAAGAAAAAACCCAGCACTCCCCAACACAGAGCTCTGATGGAAACCCAAAGCCGTTGAGGAGCTGCATCCTCCAGAGAGCTTTAATCTCTTTGCAAGGCGTCTTCCCCAGTGGACACATCAGCCTTGTCCTCTGTCTCTATGCCAGTTCTTGCCTGCAGTTCTTTTCTTTTACAGACTCTTCGCTCCTTTAAAGCCTGCTGTTCTTTTCTCTGGGAGCCTCCAGTGCGGCTCCGTTCACCTCTCTCTGCTTTTTCCAGAGCTGAAGATGGAAGGCAGGAGCTGGATGCCAAGATGCTGGTGATAGCTGCAGCGCTGACTTGATAGAACACACTGGCATAAAAGCTTTTTCCCAGGCCCTGTAGTTCTGGTGGAGCCTGGACTGGTTTCTGCATTTTACTTGATCAAGTGCCTATTGTCATAGTTTTTCTAACCTATGTTTTCCTATTTTTCTAACCAATGTTTTCCCCATGTTCATTTTCATTTTACATTCTTCCCTATGTTTTTAATAGATTTTCTGTGGAGCTCTAATTTTCATGTCACTTTTGTTCTTTCCCTGAAGGTCATATTCCTGCTACATCTGGCCGTGTCTGTGCGTCGTTTCGTGCTCTTATTGTAGTCCCTTAATCTTAGCAAAACCTTCCCTATGCTTTCTTCCTTTAGTGATTTTTTCCCTTCCAAAATGAATCTGGCAGTTCTTGAAGAACAAGCTATTGTTTGTGATGTGTGTAGGCAGCAGCCTTGCTACCTGGGGATAAGAATTTGCAACTTTATGTAGCTTTTCTGCCAGAATTTGCTCTTGGATGGAGATGTCGCTGTGGCCCAAGAGCGCATGCTCAGGATCCTGTAATTGCTCTGCTTCCTTAGGGAGAGGAGAAGTAGAAATAGAGGGAAGAAGGTCAAGATTATTCTTTACCCCCSACAGGGAAATTCAGCAGACAGTATCTAAACTGGAAGGTTATTTCAATCAAAAGTATTTTACCAGTGGAGGAAGATGGTTGTGGACAGCAGTTGGATTTAGGGAATGGAGAATTCAGGAATACAGTCAATGTTTTCACTGTCTTTGACCAAAAAAAGAAAACCAACCAAACAAAAACTTATATTTCTTTTCCTTTTCTCCCAGTTTTTAATAAGCTTACTTAATTAGTGGATGCTTAGCAGATTCTTAGGAGCTGCTGCTGTTTGTTAGAGTTCCATGGCAAAAGTCTCTGGGTCTCTTAGTGGTGACATGGTTCTGGGCAGAAACTCTTGTAACTTCTTGCTTCGTATGGTCACAAAACACTAATCAGAGGTGGCTGCATTTRTATTTTGGATTTTTTTGTGTGTCAAAATTCAGAATATAAGGTTTGAAGTGTATCTGAAAGAGCCCACAGCTCCCACGTGGGCACCGTATGCAGCTCTCAAGGGTCCTGCTCCCTGAGGTACACCCAGCACGTGCCATTCCTCCTGCAGCAATTCTCTCTYGCTTTGGTCAGGACCTCTAAAATCTCCATTATAGTTTAAATCCCCTTTGAGCTCAATTGGATGGCAAGAATCCTTACCTGCTATTACTTTGAATTAAGAAGTTAATCTTATCCATTGATAAGCAGCTAATTTTGCATCCTGCCTGTATCAACAGGGTATTGCTGGGCATATTTTCTACAAGGCACTGGGGTCATGTACTATTTAACTCTCTAGCTGCATTGTCTGGCTTAATGTGGTCACTTTTTTCCTTCTGTTCAGGATTTTGTCTTTCACTTGTTTAATTAAAATCAGCTTGCTATAGCCAGAGATTGGAACGTCCAATAATAACTGCTTATTAAAGAGTGGAAGCTGTGCAGTTATTAATTTAAATTATTTTCTTCCAGAGGTTTTGCTCAAATTAAATGGGAAACCAAATTAAACAATGATTTAATTAAGTGGAAGAGAGAGAATGTAGAGGAAGATTTAGAAGGTGAAGATCTAAAAGAAGCGTATTCTTCCAGTAGTGACATATAACAGATGTAATCCTTCATCAGCGCAGTGAAACGGAGATTTACTGTCATTCAGAGGATAATKAAGAAACCAACGGCAAGAATTATGTTACAAGATAAGAAACTAAACTGATGATTATAGCTCCACAAACCTGAATAAAAAACTCCATAGAAGAGAATAAAGGAAACAAAGCATGTTTTGTTGGAAAGAAAATTCATACAGTTGATCATTACTAAGTACTAGAGATAGCTGAAATGCAATGACAAATTAGATAATTTTATAGACTATGTGCATACTCATAGAGCAGCTGGTGTAAGTAAAATGCATAATACGTTGAGTTGTTTATTCAAGGACGGCCTGCCATGAAATGAATATTTCAATAACAATCATAGCAGTTTGTTCACATTAATTAAATTTATGGATTGTGTATGCAGAGAGTTAGAGATCTTGTAGAAGTGACAATTATCCCTTAACATTTCATTTACTGTGGGTTTATGAAGATATACTTCTATTGTGGCAAGTTCACGGATCCATTCAGTAGGGTGTGAACTCCTGGTTACTGATTTCATAAAGGTTCTTCAGCTAGATTAACATAACATAATATTAAAATTGCTGTCACTCTAGATTGAATGTTTCATCTTTAAAGTCATTCACAGTAATTAGTTTATTATTTTCTAAACAATTCTGCTTAATAGTGTATTTGAAATTATTCTAACCTGCTACAGCTGGGCTATTTAATAYGGCACTGATTTTACTTGGAGTCTGAGATTGGTCTAGCAGGAATGATTGCAAGTTTAACATTATCATCACACATATTAAACAGGCATAAAAATAGGTAATTTTATSATCTTTTTTTTTGGAGAGCACTGCTATGTGATGGAGCTTTTTTTTGTGCTATAACACAATTAGGGCATTTACAGAACTGTAAATAATACAAAAACTGTTATAAAGACTTTTCCCTTTTTCTTTTTATAAAGACTTTTCCCTTACTTTTCCCTTTTCCTCTTGTATGACTAAAGTGCTTATTTTATACCACTTTTTCACTTTTCGATTTCATTAAGCAGTAGATAATTATTTTAATTGGGAAAAGAGTCAAGAATCTCTTCCAGAGAGCTGGAACAAAATTGTTTGGAATAGCTAACTTACTGGAGCCATGACATAACAAATTAGTAGATTTAGTAGGTATATGTTTTTAGGGTAGGAAAACGCCTTGGTCAGTATTTGAATAGCACCTAGTTCACAGGGATCGTGGCCTCTGACTATTGCACTCGTGCATAGCAGAACTATTAGGGGAAAAGTGATTTTCCCATTGCCCCTCAGCAACCGCCTCCTGCTCTGCTGGTCATCACCGTATGGAGATGCCTGGGAAGGAAAAATCACATCAAAGGATTTATTCTTAAATAAATAATTYTTAAGTTTTACTGACTTCTATACATTTTGTTGGCATTTCTGCAGGCCTGTCGTGGATCATGAAGCGGTACCAGGCGTGCGGCAGGGAGTGGTCACAGACCAGGTCCTGGATCGCCGCCCGCTGCAGGTCCAGGGAGTCGAAGCTGGTGCTGCGGTGGGGATTGTGGAGGATGCGGTGGCCCTCCGGGGAGCACTCGGGAGCTGGAAAGGGTAAAGAGGAATGATTAAAGAAGCTTTATCAGTTTGACTGCTAATAGCTGCCTTGAGATTTCAAAGTCTTGTGATTAAAAATGTATTTTTAATCAGAATGCAATTTATTATTGATTGTTAAATATATATCTATACAAATAATGAAAACAGTAATGGGTAAAAAAAAAAAAAATCAGTGGAGGACAAACAAGTAGAATCTTGTTGTTTGTAGAAACATGTAAGACTTGAAAATATTCAAGCCTCAGGTCAGACTCACCTAAGGACTCTACCCAAAAAATTCAGACCTACTGTATATGCACTGCACAGTGTAAATCAGAACTGCTGCATCTCAAAGCTTGCTTCTTTACATGCTTGCCCTGTTTATTCTCGTATGCCTCCTGATTATCTACAGAATATTCARTATCTCCTATTAGCTGATAGTATGAAGCCTTGCAGTGATCATTTTAGATGTTATTTGTTATCAGCAAGCTGATTATATAGGGAAAAAAAAAGGGGTTCTTTTGTTGAATGCAGTTGTTCCCTCGCTTTCTCAGCTGGGCAAAGGCCACCGCACCCTGCTGGCACTGCAGCAGGGTTGGGCATGAGAGGGAACAGGCTGGGGTTTATGCATCAGCAGCTCAAGTGTCAGCTAATTTCTTGCTGCAATAATCTATAATTGCTAATGATGATGCAAGAGGCAGTGAGGACGGAGCGGGAACTGCACAGCCTGGCTTGGAGAGCAAGCTGGGCAATTAGCAACATTAACTTATTGCACTGTAGATGGGCCATATTTATGTGAAACTGCTGTCACAGAATGAGATGTGTCTCCCCCGCAAAAAAAGTCTTTTTTTTCCAAATGTCACTTTCAGATTGTAACCCTGCTTTAATATTATGCCAGTGGCACTCTGAGGCAGATTTATCATTTTTATTTTATTGACATGATACTCAGAAGTTCAAAGTCAATCCACTTAGGGCACTATTTTTAAAGATTATTTTTATTGTGCCGAAGGCAAGGCAATGGTATACAAGACAAATGCGGACAAAATGTAGAATAACAGCAACTTTATTGTAATTTTCAGGRAACAAAACTATCAAAACGATGGTGCAATTTAGTTAAACGCAAAATTCAACTGGATTAATAGAGCTGCCTTTTAAAATAGAGCCCAAAGCTTTTCTTTTTTACAGGTAAGAGCCATTTTACAGAGGAAAGATTTGAAAATACTGTGGCACTAATTAAATGTAGCATCTGATCGTCTTGCTCAGAACTCCTTTCTGGGGGTTTGTGCCCAGCAGTGGGGACCACATGGAGACCGTCCTTGGCAGATTCCCAACTAAAGGAAAATAAATGGCATTTCAGCAGACTGAATGTTCTACACATATGAAAATTTTACCCTATATTGAAAAACTTTAATAAAAGTTGGCCCCTTACTGGCCTGTTCGGTATCACTTAGTGCTTCAGAAGTGCTAATAGGAATAGGACAGTTTCTCTTGGTGCTTTTTGCTTGCTCCAAGTACCTTCTTTCTGAGCAAAAGACAGAAGAACCTAAAAGTAGATGGTATTTAAATATGGCTCTCTGCACAGTGCTACCACACAGGAACCCTGTGAGAGCATTTTAATATAATTAATAACATTTAGAGTCTCAATAATAATGATATCAAATACTTCATTTAAATGTAATTAATAATGTTCTGCTCTATATGTATTAGTAATAATCCCAATCCACACAGCATGTTGTGGTCTTACCAGTGATTAACTACTCTGTCTAAACAATGCAAATACATTAGAAATTGAGACGGAGCTCATTATTTTTCATCCTTCACATATTTTTTGTTTGCAGTAGTTTAGCAAATGCTGCTTTGCGTGTTAGCAGTAGTGATGTTTAACACTGCTGATACGGATTTAAGAGGGGTAGGGGAGAATCTGAGAAGCAAAGAGGGGAGGCACGTCAGGATAGTGAGGAGGGGGATGCTTGCTCATTAAATTTAGTGGTGTTGGGGATGAAATTTGCTGCCTGAAGTATCTCTACCTATGTGGCCCGAGCAGCCACAACCTATGAACGTGGGTTTTATAATTTATTAAGTGTCCGAATATGCTCATGTGCCTTTTATCTGGTGGGGTGGTGCCTGAGGGCTGTCACTGAGGCGGCGATCGGGCGCATCGATCTTGTTCTGAGCCCGGTGTTGGTTCCCCGAGCCGCCCCGGGCACAGCGACTGCGCTGCCCTGTCAGCAGACGGAGCTTTCTGCCCGTTTTTAATGTCTGACAACGTGAGGTGCGGGTGCCAGGCTCCTGCGCCCTGATGAAGTGCTCGACGCAACGACTGTCCCCGCTGCTGTGGGGAAGCATCAAAGTCAATGGCCATGTCCTGCACTGAGATGCTGTTGTTCTTGTGCTGCCTAGACTGCCTTTGAAAGGAAATACTTACTTCTTTACATATGAGGAGCCTGTATGTTTTATTTAATCACCCAGCTCTATTCACATAATTGCATTCGAAGAGTTTATGAAGAAAAATGAGGGCTTTTCAGAGAGCTGAACCTCATCATTATTATGACCATAAAATTCYCCATCAAGAGTCTGAGCCACATAAGAGCTGCTGCTTCTCTGCACCCCAGGCTCTCTCAAATTCAGCACTACCCAGGAGCTGCTCCAGTCACTCCCCAGTGCTCTGGAAAAACTCTCATGCCCTCATCCCCATTGAGGAGATGCTGCTGAGAAGCCAATGATTTGTTTGCTTGCCTGCTCTTAAAACATATTTTTAAGCCAATGACTCTGTGGCAGCAGCTTGCTGAAAGGAGGCACTGAATTKCTTCCTCCTGACATATTCAAAGCAAACAAACCCGGGACCCGTTGCCTCTGCTAAGTGCAGACAGCTTTGCAGCAGCACTGTCAGCATCGTGGAGGGAGTCCTGCGGAGAAAGCCTCTCCCTCTGGAAGTCGTAGGAATATTTCTATTAATGTCACGGAGGTCAAGATTCCTTCGACTTTAATGTGCAGTGACTTGTTGTGCTCAAGTGAAATGATTGGAGACTGTGGCTTGTGCAGAAGAAAAAGAAAAAGGTTATTTCCTGCAATTTAGTAGCAAAATCATGGCTCTTTGCAACAAGCTGAGCCACCTGTTTATGTCTTTGCCAGAGTCTTTGGTGCAGGAGATAATTTCCCCAGTGCTGGGTCTTGCGTTCAGGCTGAAAAGCTGGACAGAAATCCCGCAATCACTGTTTGCTTTTATTTGTAGAGACAGGTTGGTGCGGGCGCAACAGAACTCTCTGAGATTCTCCCTGCCTGTAAATATCAACGGATTACTCTGGGAAAGGTTTGGGAAGCAGCRAGATTTTGTTTGTTTGCTTTGAAGAGCAGCTGCAAATCAAATAATAACAATAGGAGATGGCAGCTAGGAAGCCCTGAAAGAAATACAGACCGTGTGCCCAAGCTTGGTGTTTGCTTTGGGTAAAGCAKTGCTGGCCACACATTATATTTAAAGGGCATTTTCAAGCTCTGGGAAATAGCTGGCGGTTCACAGGGTAGTATTTGCGTGGTGGATGAAGGAAATCTTGGTGATGGCTGCAGGTAAAACCAAAAGATTCCCTGCCTGGCGAGGGGCTGTAATTGCTTGTGATGGGAAAGCAGCACTTGGGGATGCGGCTTCTCCCTGGCTGGCCCTGGAGCACTCGGAGCAGCCACTTCATGAACCCAGGGAGCTTTGGAAATAGGAAATTGATAAATATATAACCATGTACGTCTGTTTTTCTTATCGGTATGCCAGTCTTTGGAATGTATCTCTTGCAAGTTTGGGGATTTCCACTTTTTGTTTCTTATCTTCAGATCCATGGTGGAATGAAACATTCTCCAGAATGCKTGCACATCTATCTATAGAAAAAATATGAAATATTTTGATCTTGAGCAATCGGTCCCAAATGCCCAGGGTGCCTGCAAGCTGCGGCCGTATTATTTGCTTCCCTCTCAAASTGCCACCACTTTCCTGCTCCCATGGCTCAATTCCATCAGGGTAGCAAAGCATCAATGAAGGCTTGGAGGCTCTTACAGTCTGATCGTACCAGCAGGTTCCCAATATTATGATTTACTGTACACTGAAAGAGAATTTGAGCAGAGAAGAGGGAAGGAGCTGGGAAAGAAAAAATTCCTTCCAAACTATTCGTGAATGCGTTCGTAATACAGTAAAAGAATCTGGTCTGATAAGATGTAGAGATTCCTTTTGGTGGACAGAAGTGACAGATGAGCAGTAGTCTATTAACAGATAAGGTATTATAACTGAAAAATGTCTGACAATTTATTTCAGACATGTTGATGCCTTATTTCACCAATATTTGCTAACATTTTAATGCAATTATTCTGTATGCTGATGAGAGCAATTTTATTCCCCAAAATATTCAGGGACTAGAATTTGTTGTGAATATGAATGTGATCATTGCATGAAAATGCTTGAACTGTGTGCACACTCTTCTGGCAGGTAAAGCATAAGAATTTCATAAAATCCTTCCTTGATAGCTAATAAATAAAAGTATTTTCAGATAATTCAGAAGTAGAAGAACCTCCTACTGATAATGAAGTCCATTGCATAAATACCATATACTCATAATGGCTAGGTCTTGAACAAGTCATAATTTGTTCATAAAATGAAATTGATAGAGATAAATGGACCATTGTGTAAAATGAATGTAATTATAGAAAATTTGACCTAGGAAGAGATAGAGCTGCAACTGAAAAGAATAAAACATTTTGCAGGGTTATTATTTGTACTGAATAACAGGCAGAATTATAGAGAAAGAAAATCAGGCCAAGCAGGAGCTTGTTTTTTCAGCAGACTGCTGCTTAACACTTCCACTCAGATATTGAAGTATTTTGAAAGTAAGGTGTCTTCTTGTTTTGTAGATAATTTAGCATTTAGAGTAACTGCTCTTATTTTAAGACATACTTTAGCCTTAAAATAGGRCCTGCTGTGTTTTGAAATAGAGTGATGTGCATCACTCCTTCATGTGATGCCCGAGCGTGGCCAAGACAGCAACAGATGAAGAGATCCTTGCCCTTCCCTTGCTTCTATGGATGCTCTAATCCATGATATTTTCTGCTCTTAGTTTATTTACCTGAAATGCTTGCTTACAGATTACTCCCACTGGGCAGGATTAGCCAGTATGTTGTTTAATTCTTAGGGAATTCTTTTTTTCTGCACCAAGGGTTTAACATGGGGCCCTGAGATAAAGTGTGATTGGAATAAAAGAGTTCCTAGGATCTAAGACATTGCCTGCATGATGTATGAGAGATTCATTTGCCTGGGAACAAGGTCACTCATTATCCTGCTCCTCCACGAAGGACCCTTGCACTATTGACCAAGCATGGGCCGGTGTTCAATTCCAGAGGAAACTATTATTTATTTAGGCCTCTATTGCTTATCAGGGCTTGCATTTCTATTTTTAATCATTAGTTTAGTAGAGGGAATTGATTACGTGAAGCCACTGGCCGTGTCCACCCATCCCTGTGTGCAGAGCCACATGGGGCACACGGAGATGCCAGCTCCTCCCCATGGCCAGGAAAGCTCAGCGTTGGAATATAGAAATCACTTGCTGTTGCTGTGTCAAAAGGGAATTAAAAACCTCATAAATTTCCTYAAGTTATCTTTAAGTTAATGACGATGCCTTTAAGGACTTCTGAGCAATCAATAAAAAGAAAATTATAATTATTGTTATTGATTGGGCTATTTTGCTCTCTTCCCTCTGAATGAAAAGTGAAGCAAAATGAAAAGGTTCTTTCTTACCTCCTAATCTCGGTTGAACATGTGCTTCCAAATGTAGCTTTCCCAAATAGCAGGAGCAAAAAATGGACTCGCATGTTTTGATTTTCAAACCTACCGGGCTCTATTCAGATGGAAATTTGATTTCCATGGTTTGCCCCTCAGAGAGAGCCTAAACGAGGCTGCTGGCTAATTACAGCATGAGAGCCACACGTTCTCCCAGGCTGCTCCCATGATAAATGTTGGATTTTGGCCATGTTTCCCCACACTTAGTTTAGTTCTGCATGTGGATGATAGAGCGCGGGGCAGGATGTCACCACTAACRTACTGACAGGATTCGAGGTTGCAGAAGAGACTGTCGGAAAGATATCAGGATCCACGGGCTGATTAACGCTGCCAAATACAATTTTTTTTTTTTTGCTATTATTTTTTTGCTGTTATTCACCGCCATTTTTCATTCCATTCACTGGATCGATGGGGCTTTTGGCAGCCCCACACTTCTCACGTGTCTATAATGCGCTTTTCCCTCGGCATTTTGACATTTGAAAAGGACGGCGCAGCACAGTCTGCCTTTGGAGGGAGTCTGTATTAGCTGCTGTTATTCAGCAGCATCCTCAGAGCTTGTCCATGGACACGCTCCATTTCCCTGCTAATACATGAGCCTGGAAGGATCTCATCTTCTACCGACGCAGAGTCGGGTCTTACTTGACCCTGTCAGCAGGTGCATAAGCAAATCGCAAATTCTAGAGGATCCACTCAAAATGGGATCGAGCAAATAGCAGCTCCAGCAGATGCAGAAACTCATCTCATGCATCACAGCACTTTGGATGACTTTAAGAATATAAAAATAAGAGGTCACGAGCTAGAAACGATCCTCAGCCCGCCTGGCTGGCGTGATAAGATACAGCCGTGCGCTCCCAACCATGGAAGTGCAACGTTAAGTCTAATAGATTTCCAGAAGTCAAATTTATCAGCAATCCTTCGCGTTTGTTTGTTCARTAGATGGAAGGCATCGTTTCTGTGCATATAGGCATAATTAGTTTGATATCAGAGTGCATTAGTGCCTTGCTGCTTTGGAAAGAGAATGTTTTTCCTGGTGATATTTCGGGGGAATCTGGTAYGTCTGGTTATAGAAAAAGTAGCTCATTGTGTGTCTTGCACTTGAATAAGATCTGTTGGCTCCTGTTCATGCCATGAAAGAGCAAAGCTTTCAGCACCTATACATGAAAACCTCTCTATAGATACATTTACTCATTTYGTTTAGTGGAATTTTGCCCCGTTCATTGTTTGGGCAGATGCTAATTTTCCTCTTTGTTCACTGCGATCTCCTGGTTGCTCCCTGCTACTTTACCTGGAACAGCGGGTACATTCATAGAAACAAGCCTGGGGAACCTACATGGACTCCGGCTATAAGCAGCTTTAAATACAAAAGAAAAGAGAAAAGTCAGTTCAGCTGCTGTTGGCTGAGCCTTCATTGCATGTACAGCTCCTACCTGCACAGTCTTTTAGGATGTACCCCAATAAGAAAAACATCCCCCTGATCATGTGTGCATGAAGCTGCCTTTTCTGGCCCTATCACTGCCAAGACCGCAGGTCAGGCAGGGTTTTGGGTTTGCTCTCCCACCCGCTTCTTCCCCAACAACAGCAAGTGCAGACTCACAGCTGGTAAAATAGTTATAGCTTCTACCGAAATAGATGCTTCTAAAAAACAGCCTTTCTTCCTGAAGGAGGAAGCAGTCAGAACTTAATTCTTTCTCTAGCAAGTGACTCATGGAGAAATGTTATCTCTAGGTAAAACAAGGCAGAGATGCCCTATTTCAGAGCTCCTCCCTTTACATCATCAAATAACAAACTTCATTTTGCATTCTTTGACAGTAATTGGCTAATAACTGTAATTTTCATCTTACTGAGATAGGCTAGAAACCACTATTCAGAAAAACCCTCCAACACAACAATTGATCAATTCTTCATTACAATCGATGCATTTAGTTTACCACAGTCATTTCATTTGCAATTTGAGTTAARGAAAAAACCCATCAAACAAACAACAAAAATCTGCTCAGGCAATTCCAGATTGGACCGCCCCGACACAAATTAGTAGACAAAGAAACAGCAGGCGATCAATTTATCGCTCGCTACTTTATTCTTTAGCAATTTGTCGTCATTGTTGAGCTGCTTTTGAAACTTGCCAAACTTGATTATGTGAAACCTGGGGAAAGACAAACTTTGATCATTTTTGCATCATATTTTGGGAGCTGTCTGAAGAGCTTGTACAGGTAGGGCTGCTTGGCAGCTGCCAGTATCCCATCTATCACACATAGCTAAAATTTAGCATGGTAGCCCTAGGAGGGCCACTTTTGTTGTTTTCTCACATTGAGCTGGTTCAGAGAAGGCTTAGTTCCCACTAAACCACATGCCCAGCAGTACAAAAGCAGTAGCTCTAGGTTTCTAGAAACCTGCTTTTGTACCCCCAAATTAGCCATGGTTGCTGGTGACTATTGGGAATACTGAGTAGCCCAGGGAAGATCCCTATCCCTCTGAACCTTGCCTTACAAAACCCCTACAGAGCAGAAAGCTGGGCCCATTGCCCTACCATTGGGCAAGGCAGGATGCTAGAGGTGTCTTTCTGCCCCAGCTATAATTCATTTGCTATAGCAAGCAGAAAAATCTATCCTGAGGGAGAAAATATCTGGTGAAGCAGCCTGCACACCTACATCTCTGCTGTGTGTGCTGCTGGGTTGTAGTGCCCTTGCAAACCAGGTGCACCTGTGAAAGGCTGTGCAGGTTTCACCTGCAGCCACTTTCTCCACATTAGATAAAAGGACTTTTCTGGGGGACTTGCTTTCTAGATTTGTTTCTTTTAACTCAGTCTTTAAAAATCTTTCTGCAGCCTAGTTTTCATGAGCAGAGCAGGCAGTGCAGCCTTTCTTGCCTTCTGCTGGGAGTCTAATGCAGGTAARCTAATGGTTCTGCTTGATGGACGTGAGCATCCTGTCTGGACCTGCCAAAGGTGAATCCTGTTAGGAGTACAGGTCCAAAACACAGGTATTCTTCCCTTTACTATTACATTTACCCCTTCACCACAAATTAAACTTAGGGCAGCAACTGTGTGAAAGAAAAGCAAATGTCCATAATAACTGGGAAGACCTTGGTGAGCTGTTTTCAGTCTCTCATTTAGTTATCCATCATYCTGCTGTAAAATTGAAGGCTAAGGACAGGTATCCTTTCATTCTTTCTGTTATTTGTTGAAATAAGAATCCAGTGTGGAAAAAAAAGTACTAAATTTTGGGTTATTTTGTTGTGGAATGTGTAGGTTCAGCAGGATGGGTCAGTATTAATGACAACTAAATGGCTTAGTTCCTGCAAACTGGGATGCAGTTTTGCTCTTAGGGATCCAGCTAACACACTTACACCTCTGAAATAGCTCTGTTTTAATTGACCAGCAGACAACCATGTTTTAGGTTTATTTGCAATTTCTGGGTTTTTGAGGCTTTTCCAGCCACAGACAGACACAGTGCAGGACTGAATTGGCCAAACATGTGAAGATGTGAGGTATAAAAGGTTTAACAGATGCTAATGTTCAGCATTTATTTATTTTTTTTTTTTCTGTTGCAGTACTATGAGTAAGGAAAGCACCCAAAGAAAGGAGGAAAGCAAAATATTGCATGTACGAGGGACAGGAAGAAATAGTTGTAATACTGTATTTTGGTCAGGTCTTAAAAAAGTTAACTGTTGAACAGATATTTGAGGGAATATGGAAGGTTAATGAAAAGATGACCTCACTGGTCTAGTGAGGAAAAGTTACTTAATCTAAAATAAAACCTTTTCRTTTTTCCACAGAAATAAAATTTCTGAAACAAAAAAGCAAGACTGAGGGCAGTTTAAAATCAAACTAAACATCTGTTCAACCCACAATTAAATATTTTTGGAAATTGAAAGCATTAGTTTAATTTTYAAAATGATTGCAAGGAAATATTTCAGTTCTTTAGAAAATGTGCCTTTTTTTTCTAGTCTAAATAGGTAGATATGTTCAAAATAAGGCCWCTATAGATCCTGCTGACCTGAAGAAAAGTGTCACCAATGCTATTTTAGGCATCTCTGTTCACAGGAAGCTTGCTCCTAAGGGAGCTCATATCATTTGAGTTTACTTCACAGAGCATGATCCCTGGGACTAAATACCTTTTGTTTTTCCTATCTGAACTGCTTTCGTGTACATGAACTGCTGCATTTGATGAACCCTTTCTTGTTGCTCTTTCATATTCCTTCCCTGACTGCAGAACGGCCAGAGCTGAGATGCAGCTAGCTCACAAAATCCTCATTACRTTTCAAGCTGGATGTTACCAAACTCCTTTTCTTCTAGCCCCAGCAAAACAATGCCTGCATATAGCACCACATAAATATAGAGCAGGATAATGTGTGTTTTGGCGTGACACTTGCCCAATCCTTGTTAGCTGGTGCAAAGAGTTCAGAGATGTGTTTGGCATCAGCAGTGCTGAAAAGAGGGTCAGCCTGCTGCTTTMCACAATAGTCCTCCTTATCTCTAAGCTATTGCTGCAGGGTCTGCATGGAGACGTGAGGCAGGGAAAGCATTTCCATCCCTTGGTGGTCCTTCTGTAAAGGAGATGGATTCTCCTGTCATCTACCCCAGGCAAGGATGGTTAATTCTGATTTATCTCCCACACTGTAGGGATTGACTGCATGTCCCCAGCTTTACCTCCCAAAGAGTGGATCTGCATGTGTCTGTTTTGCATACTTCAGCAGCAAAGCACAGACTTCATCTTTGTCTATCCTGATAGCTACCTACCCTTTTATATCCTTTCAGGCTGTAGTCTAGAAGTAGTTCTTAGCTATTACACAAATCTTGTTCATGTTGCCAGTAAGCCCAAAGTTTCCATTAGGTACTAGAAAGCCATAATGTGGATAATACTGTACAGATTTCTCTCAAAATGTCCATCTGAACCAGTTAATTTCCTTATTTCTCTCAAGCTGGTTTCTTAATGCTTGTTACTTATTCATTATGACTCCTTGACTACAAAGAGCACATCAAAGCCGAACATTTCTCTTTAATCAGGGCCCCACAACATTATCACTCTGATCATAAGACTTCAGCTTTCATATTTTCATCTCAGTCCTATTCTTGGAATGAGTCCCATCATTTAAAATCATTGTCAAAAAAAAAAAAAAGACCTTTTTTCAAGGTGAAACTTTTCTTAAGATTGACCATGGACTTTATAGGTGCATGCTAATAATGACATAGATCCTTTTCTTTATGTAGACTGAATTTTTTTGCAATAATTATGAAGTCTGTATAGTCTAAAATACTTTTAAAGATTACTTAAAGCACCAAATTATTTTGGGTCTGATTTCATGAACAGTGGGAGTCTGTCCCTTTGCAAAGGTCTCTGAAAGTAGTTATCAAGCTCTCCCTTTTCCCAAGAGAATAGGATGTAAAGTTCTGATATGTGATCCCATATGTGTATGGGGAGGCTTAAGATAGAAGAAAAGTTTTCAACCTTCTTTTAAGATAACTAAGATGCATATCCTATTGAAAATGAGGTGTTCTTTTTTGTGAATTTTTTTTTTAATCTTTTCTTTTCAGACCAAGTAGGAATAAGACCTGCTGAGAAGCAACATTAAGGTAAGAAAATAAAGTCACCAGTCTCTTCTTCTGGTCTAGGTAAAATGAACATGGCAGTTGGGTCAGGCTATCGAGAACCTTAGGCAAAGTTGTACACTGATACAGAAGCAGCCYTGGTAAAAAGAGGGAGAGAAAAATACACTGGGGAAAATGTACTGCCTGTGCCCGTTGTCCCTGGAGTRTAGCCTTGGCCAGCAGCAATAAACTATGAGACACTTTGCCAATGAAATAGAAGGTCAAAGAAAATAGGGCAGACCAGGGAAGGTCGCRTAATCCGTCAGTGTTCAACAGCAAACACTGCAGCCTGCACAGAATCCCATTTTCTGCAAGTAGGGTGAGATTTGTGGACTTCAGAGGTGTCACTACTGCTTTCGCTGTGCTCTTAAAGTGTGTTGGTTTGCTACTAAAGTTGTCTTTCTAAACAGCTCACAAAAATTGCATGTAAACCCTGCAAGTCCTTTTGCCCACAGCTGCACATGCTGCCCCAAAGGAGTGTGTGCGGGGTCCCTTTGAGGACAGGRCTGCAAACAGGGCCCTATTGTTCATGAACAAAGCAGAGCTTGTTCGTGCCCTTATCTGTTTGGGGCTGGGCAGGTAGGTTGCTGCATTTATGTCCTATCTGTTAACAACTTGCCTCTGAATATTTGGAGTCAGTATAAAGTGAATAGAATGAGATACCATATGTTAATTCCAGTTCCATCTTGGCTGATAAAAGTGAATAGTATAAGCTCTTTGTGACATTATTGCATATGAATTTGGTAAGGCAATTGCATGGACAGTCTAGCTAAGCAGTAGCATTACCCATTAAGATTTTATCAAAGTAATGCAAATGTTATTAAGGAGGGAAAAATAAATAGAAGGTTGGGTAGCAAGATCAAATCATCTTGAAATCCAGTCTCTGATTCTGCAAAGATTTTTGGATGTTAACCTTTTTAATAAGGCTAAGAGGTATTTGGTGTATGGCTGGTGCATCAGAATTTCTGTTACTCCCTTGCTTAAGTAGATGTGTATGTTCTATCTCTACATGTAATTTTCAGGAAAATATAACTGGCAAATGAAAGGATGGGGTTCCTTGATGCTATTCTCCTAATGCCTGATACTATCAAATAACCTCCAAATTTCCTGACAGAAAGAGCCTGAAATTGTGAAGAGCAAGATTGACTGAAATAAATTACAGTGTTTTAAAATGTTAGCTAATATTGATGTTTCTGAGGAAAAAAATACTCCAAGAACGCTGCCCCAAAGAGTTGATTGATACGGCTGCCAGCGGAGCCCGTGTGRCACTGGATAAGTCACTTGAGCCGTGTCAGAGGTGATCATTACTTTTATATTCCTCGTTTTCTGGGTGCCTGACTGATGACCCTGATATGCAGAAATATGAGACACTTGAAGCTTCACTGTTACTGAAATCCTGAGGTTTGAGCTGGCTGCAAGCTTTCTGATGAAAAATTTTTCTCTTGGAAAATGTTGACTTGCCACAGCTGAGATCTTCACAGAGCTGTATTTTTCCACTGAAGTAATAGTTGTGATTTTTTTTTTTTCCTTCTTTTTATAAAAGATGGAATTTCTGGAGGGGAAAGAAAGAAAAAGGGAAGGAGCACTTCTCTTTGGAATAATCAAAGCACATGAAAGGCTACAAAAATGAGAGACTCAGCATCTGCTCTGAGTAAATTTGAGCAAAATTTCCCAAATTAATGCTGTTATCTCCTGAGCTGATGCCTGTCATGGCAGTGCTGGGGGAAGGAGGAGAGAATCGTTCTCCACTTCTCTCTTCCTAAATGCTTTTGCAGAACACTTCAAAAGGCTTTGGCTCATTCCCATGTGAAAGAGAAGAAATGTCTCTGTGGCAGGGAAGAACAGGGTGTCCTGGAGAAGCTCCTCTGGGCTCAGATGAGATGTCCCAATGCACAGGAATACTTTAGCCTCCTTCCCTCCCATCTCTTAAATTGTTAATGTGTTCGCTTGTAAATGGTGGTGGTGTTGGGCAGTACCACACCCAGAGCATTTTTTATTCACTCGACCACTAACACTTTCAAAGGAGGAGAGGTATTGGTTCAGTGCAATTTGTTCTCAGTAAATTCATGCTTGTTTTTCCCATCACCTCATTTTYCTGTTTTCCAAGGCACGTTTTTGTATTCCTATCCCATCCACAGAAGGGGTTTGGCTATCCCTTTCTTGACATCAAATGAAGGGGATTGCAGCATACTCCGGACTGCTTGCCCTGCTGCTTAACTCTCTTTATAGATGGGAAGTGTCTAGTCTGTGTCTCCACTACAAATTTGGCTGATCTTTCTTCCTCTGCCATCAGTGGATACAGAGAATAATTGACTGCTGTTTTCCTSCCATCAATCTTTCACATATTGGAGAACTAAATGCATTCCCTTTCAGTCCTCTTTACTCTATGCTAAACAAGCTTGTTTCTTTTAACTTCTCCTCATATGTTACTTTTCTAGACTTTTTAAAATACTGTCTCCAATTTGTCCATCTTTATTTTAGGCCAGTGATCAAAACTAGACATAGTACTCCAGCTGTGGCCTCTCAAGTCCAAGCATGCAGGTGTAATGAGTTGTTATGCTTTTATTCACGCTATCAYCCTCAAGAACAAATTTGATTCTCATTAATTTTTTTTAATAACTTGGCAAGCAYTGCCAGTAGTTTGGCAGATTTTTAAGACCCCAGGTAGTCTTTCTGACACTTCTTGGAGTTAAGCACTATGTTTGTGCTTCTGTGTTTGTCTTTCTTGGGATCTCAGAGGTTTTCCATGAATTCTTGAAGATGATTTTTAATGATGCAAATAATGGTTTGCTAATCCCCTATGACTCATGGTGGATTCATCAGTTACTGCCAACCTGGATATATTCCTCTAACTGTCTATTTTCTTCTCCCTTGTGTTCCTCTTGCCTTCTTGAAATGAACTGCACTCTGTATCTGATTGTAATTAACTTCCTCTGTGAAATCTGAAGCAACAAAAACTTCAAATGTGCCTGTGTTCCCAGTGTCACTTCTCCTGCTCTCCTTYCCTGCTAATGGACCTGCATTGCCTTCCTTTGCCTTGATAACATCAATAGCATTTACCCTTCACCTCTCTAAGGCAGTGAAAGTAAATTAATGAAGGTGCATGAAGCACGCAATTACTATAATAAAGGATACCAGGAAAAAGCCTTTTGGGGCATGAACAGTGTTCTGTGGCATATGTGTGTGAAAGCCAGGTGCTCACAAGTAAGACAAAGTACTGACCAACCGTTCCATAACCAAGTGCAGCCTTTCATATGCACTGAAGACAATAAGGGTCCTATAGCCAACAGGTGCATGATCATGCAAGGACACCTGCATTATAACTCATGTGCACAAGGCAGCAAGTGCTGCCCGGCCTCCAAAAAAGTTAGATCTTCTCATCTTGCCTGTGCTTGTAGTCAGCATCCTGATACTTTGCCACTTGTTTTGTTAATTATCCATAGACACAGTAATGTGTTCATAGCTGTTAAACAAGTTGGTAAGATTCTCTAACCTCCTCCTGAGGGTGCAATGGCTGCACAGGTCATACCAGGCCATCTCACTGACTTGCAGAAAAGTTTGGGGGTGGTAGCTCTCTTGCATGGCTCATTGAGGGTGCACAGGGATATAAAATTATGAGCAGAGATTATTTTCAAGATGACTCAAGTGGAAATGGTACCATGAAGATGACTGGCACAACACAATTTTTGCAAGCTTTACATTTTCCCAACTACTTTGCCTAAGATTACTGGGGACCAAAGGCTAGTTTGACATGATGTGACCCACAGCAACCTCTGCTCCAAGCTGCAGAAGWTTGTAATGAGTTTTTATGGATTGTTTTGTCCTTGGAGAGTGTTACAGAGATGATACACTGGCTGCCCTATGACTTGTACAACTGGTTGTTTCACGCCTTGTGTCTAGCCTCCTTTTACCCAGAGGGAACAATTTAAAGTAGGCTGAATTGTCTTCGTACCAGCCAAGTTTCTCTAAAACAATGATGTATTTGCTTGGTGGCTTGCAGCAAAATTAAGATATCCTTTTTTTCTGCTCAAAAAGTGAAAATAATCACCAGAGTGGGTCCAGAACTGACCCTGGCTTTCTCCCAGATATTTTTTTCTTCCTCTAGTTGTCCAGTCTGGCAGATGAGGACTTTACTCACCTGCTGTCATCTGACCTCTCTGTCCAAGAATGTAAAATTAATTAAACAAGCCTCTCTCCAGCTGTGTTCACTTAACAGCATGGCCATTCTAGCACTAGTTAGCCCAGCATTTACACCAATATTAACAGGAAACGTCTAAATAAGCGTTATAAAAATTTTTGCACTCCGTCTGCTACAAGAATGGGCTCGTTGCACATCCTGCTCTTGTCCTATACGTGTAGCCTTTTGTCTCCTGTGTCCTTTCARCTTAATTTTAGCTTGCCCTCTACTTTCACCTCCATTACTGTGTTATACATGGGCAGTTGACTATGTGACTTAATCATAGCGGCCTTGTCCTGCTGTTTTACTTCAATCATTCCCAGCCTCTCTCCACTGGGCCGACAAAGATATTTTCTCGTGCACTGCAGAAAACATGATCTAAAACAATATGATAATGTTAGAGTTCTGCATGCATAATTTCAGCAGYGTTCCGTGTAACTAGTCACCTGGCTTTTCTTTTTTTAATGAAATCATCCTTGTTATCAGGCTGTTTTCATTCAGCTCTCACAAAAGGATTCCTCACAGCATGAGTCATAGCAGACATTTCGGTATCTGTCAGGAAAGCAGCAGTGATAATAAAAGGGATCCATCCAGACAAATCCTTGGAAATAAAACATTTAAGAGCAGTGATGCTGCTGTTACTTTTCCATCACTTTGCAGAGCATTAACTAAACAGAACACTCCCCAAACAGCATCGTGTTCGTTAATAATTTTGTASGGTTTTCTACAATGCTTGGTTACATCCCTTATATAGCTCAAAGATTTTTCTTTATYTTTCCCTTTTAAGTCTTTTACTTTAGGAACTAACTTTCTGGGAAGCACAAGTGAAAACCCAGCCAGGTGGGTGAAGCCAGCTATTTCTTTGAGGCCAGAAGTGCTMCCCTGCTTTTGTGGCAGGGGGGTTGTGCAAAAGTGCCCTCCCCAGCCGGGCAAACGCTGCTGCCTGCACKGGTATATGTGCGCTCTAGCCTCACCCCTCCTGTCTAAATACAAAGATATCACTACCCACATGGGCACGTCTSCTCTGAAATCATCTGTTGCTTCTTTTCCCTTTGTGTTTCCCTTCTGATGAGAATATTTTCTGCAAAGTCAACTGGCAATATGTAGATCATTATGAAGCTTTCCTGGCACAGCATCAGCTGATTGATGGCTGTGAAAATGCAGCATATTTCTTTTTCTCTTTCTGGACACGCAGCCAGCTGCTAATGGTGTTCACRGGGTGAAGCTGGCAGCTGTAGGATCGGGTCTCGGGGTGCCTGACTGTGTGTTTGCTGGATGCCACCTGCGTTTTTGGCTGTTCCACTGCTGGTTGTTACTGCTACCAGGAAATTGTCTAAGTGAAATGGGGGCTGTAGGTGAAATGGGGGGTGCCTCCCTGCAAAATCCAGAGTTTGACCTCAGAAAATGCAGTTGTTAGTGTCAAGTGGGAGTGTTCTTGAAATTGTTGTGCAAGTAGGACTACACTAGCCTGTTTCCAAAAACACATTCAAGTCCTTTGGTTTAACAGTTGAAACTTAATTTTATTCATCTGCCTCCTCAGATCAAATACGTTAACACAGAAATATTATCCCCTTCATGTTAATGGCAAATGCCTGCTGCCAACTGAGATAACATGAACTTCCAGTGCATTCTAGGCCAAGTGAGAGCAGGGCTGTGGCTCTCAGCAGACACCTACAGCAATGAGTAATTTTCTCTCACAGCTTCTGACTAGATTCTGTATCTAAATGTTTGTACCTTCAATAGTACGAAGTGGTCGTTTGACTGCAGCACGTACTGTTTCCACATGGCTTTCCTGGGCCAAGGGGCTGCGGAGGCCCCTGATGGCCACATGATGGTCTTCATAAGATATTCAGCTCCTTCCCTTTCTTTAACAGCCCTCTGTAACTGTTAAAAATGAGATTTGGTCCCATTTATACATGTAGACACCACATTCCGCTAAGAAGTAAAGAGAGGAAAAACATAGCTTGGTTTGAAAGTGATGCTGTGTGTTATCCACTGCACTGACTTTTTACARTTCGGGCTGGATGCCTTCTCTCTCCTGGAGAAGGAAAGAATCATCAGAATGCTTGGAAGAAGAAGGACAGAGCTATGGAAAGATTTGCCATCAATTTTGTAAGCTGCTTTGAAACAGGAACCAGAGGGGTCTGCCTTTGCATTTTCATTTTTGGAGGGTTTCAAGGACTTAAATAGGAAAGAGAAAGGCAAAAGAGATCAGTTGGGACTTCCTGAAAGGGGCAAGTGAATTTCCTCATTCTGCAATTCATGCAAGTAAAAATTATGCAGTGTTTGCCATCATATCTATCCTACACTCATCCTCATAGATATAGAAAGAAATCCACATSTATCTGCTGAGAAACAAACAATTTTGAAGAGAAGTAACAAATTTCATAAACAGAAATACTGTAAATCAGAACCTTCCTTCCAGGTATGAAAGTACAGTTTTGCCTGATTTCTAATCTGTATGATCAACAAAAAGCATTCATAACTGCCAAGAGGTTGAAAAGTAGGCCTGGAGTTTACATTGCTTTCTCCCGGGAGATGCCGCAGGTCAAATTCCCTCTCATCAGTGTGTGCCACAGAGGCTTTAGATAAGCGACTGGAGAAGAACAGCTGAATGGTGAAAGCTATTATCTCAGAAGACTGATATTTACTGGATTTCTGCTTTTTTACCGTTCTAGCTGACTCCCAGAATTTCTTTTATTGCCACACATTTGTTTGCCTCCTTTCTCTTGCAAATGCCATTGAGCTGCCTGTGCGCAGATCTCCAACACCTTTATCTAGAGTTATCACCCAAAACCTTTTCAAGACGTGTTCACATGCAAATGAGAGGTGCCAACGTCAAGGGCACTGCAGCCCATCAGTAATCCTGAGAATTAACAATAGAATTGCGTCAATACAAAACAGAGAAGGACTATAAGCTATATAGATCACAGGGCCAATGTTCCCCCTATGCTGGTACTTTCAGTGCTAAAAATACAGTACAACAGTTGAATTAATGCTGTTGTGCAGACCTCATTTGGATCCCTGTGCACGTGTTCAAGCCTGTATAAGCTGAGGGAATGGCTATTAGAGTAATCAGGGGAATGAAGAGCTTGCTTTATAATTAGAGATTAAAATTAATTTGCATACCCTGGCAAAAGGGAGGATGAGGAATCATTTTGTGTTGCCACTGCCTACGTCAGGGAGGGAAGAAGCTCCATAAACTGAAGGATAATGAGAATGATGGCAATAGGAACAATGTCAAGGAACAAATTTAGAGCGGAAAATAGGAGATTTTTATATGCTAGGAAGCAAAGATCTAGATCATTTGGAGAAACAGGAACAGAAAATTGAGTTCTAGGATGGATTTGATTAGGTTCAGAAAGGCATTAGATGACCTGACTGCTTCTGATAGCAAGGGCACTTGGGCTGAACAAGAGCAATGATGTGGTTCACGCAGTTTAGAGCTTTTAAAATATATTTGAAGACACCAAAATGTCTCCAATGATGTTGGCTGGGTTGGAGAGTTTCAGCAGACAATTCTCTTTCTCTTAGGGATGTAAACCTAGACACCTTTCCAGAGACTGAAAATGCATGTGACATATGGAATCACACATCTGCGTTATGTAGAGAATATTTAAAAAGAGGAAAATAWTGGCATGTTATTGCAGCTCCTGAAGCAACAAAGCTGGTTCAGGAGACCAGAGAAGTGTGGAAGTTTTGAAATGCTAGCCTAGCCCTTACCCACTGCAGATTTGATTTAATGGCTAATGGGTACATTATTGTTTATCATATTTCACTTTTTTGATAAATTTATAAAAAACTATTATCTGCTTTATTATTTTATCATCACTCATCGAATTATTGCTGGGTTTTTTATTATAAATTCACCATCTTATCATAAATATCCTGGAATATAAAAATGTCTGATTTGTAGACTCTCACTATGAATAAATTAAACAGGATTTATGAGACTTACAATCTGTTCTTCTCCTGTTCTTTGGAGGGCTTTGTGAATGTCTAATGAAAGCTCTTATTTCTTATTATGGAATTTTATTGCTACCATGTAACTGGGTTAATATAAGAATAATAATAGTAAGGGATATGTATTTCCCTGTGAGATGTGTTAATATGGAGAGCAGCATCTGAAATTCAAAAAATATGAACTAAAGTGGAGACTGTACATCTTATTCTGTAAAGTGAAAGAAAAATTATATAAAGTTCTGAGAACACAGGGATGGAGTGTGTGGGAATTATCCCCTAACAAGGCAACGAGAAAAGATGGGAGTTAGCGTCTAGTTCAGTTCTGTTGTTTGATCATCCCTTTTTTTTTTAAGTCGTTTTGCTCTACTCTTTAATTCCATTTAAGCAAATATCCTGAAATGCTGCAGTGTTGCCTGATGGCTGCTGATCTTTTCCACAAACTTTTGTGAAGGGGAGAAAAAGGCAGAGAAATCAAGAGATGGAAAGAACCAATAATAAGAGTATTTTGCCTTCTCGTAGTTCTTCATAGTCCACCAGAACTTCACTGATGTTAATTCACACAGCTGGTACCCTAGGAATCATAACACCATTTTATGTGCAAAAAAAGCCCTGGAGACACGTTGATTAAGTCCTTCCCTGAGTGCAGGTGAGCAGAAGACCTGAGAATACAAGYTGAATCCCCTGGCTTGACTCCTTCTACTAAGTATGAGTTAAAAAAAATAAAATCCATCCTTTAAATTCTTCAACCTATTTTAACAGCATTTTCTATAGGAATAGGTTGGGCATAAGTTCACATGCAGGGTGACTTGAAGCTCAAAATGTTGGAGTTCATTGCACAGTGCACTGGTTGATAATCACTTAGTGTTTTTTTAGAGTTCATGGAACACATCAGAGCCATTTTCCTCTGCCCTAAATCTAAGCTCTTAAGAGATATATTCTAAATACCATAGGCAATTTATTTAAAAGTTTAAAATCACACTAGTCTGGAACAAAACTGTAATTTCCCATTGTTTATCATTGTTCAAGCCATTTTTGCTGCTCTGGGATGTCAGAAAGCAAGCCRGGGGTTGTTGTTGTACTATGTTTCACTGTGAAATTCAGTCAGATTGATGACTTGAGGGTCACTTGAGATTTATGTAATTTATATTTATGACTTAGTGTTTAAAGTATTTTACCAAATCGGGAAATAAATTGCAGGTTTTGTATAAATATCATAATTAAAAATTGACTTGTACTAAGTGTTGGCTTCAGGAATGTACCTGAAGTTAAGTATGATGTATTGTTTACCCCGATGAAAGTTTTTTWAAAAAATAGTAGAGACTTATGACAATAAAAAGCATTTTTAAGTAGCTACATTATCAATCWTTATATTGAGCCAAAGTTAACTGCTTAACTTCCCTCTGTATGTTGTCTTGGTGTAATGTTTTGGTGCAAGATCTGTAACATGAGACCCACACCTAAGAGGCTGGACAGGGTTTCTTTTGGTTTGCTACCAAAATAAAATGTAACTGCTTGGGCAAGATACTGTGATGTGCAAAATGATGATTTAAAATTTGAAGTTCTACCCTGTGGTGGTACTTAAAAGTGAAGGAAGAAATGTGTTCCTACCTGTTTTCCCAGGGAAAAAAAAAAAAAAAAAGGATGCTAGAGGGAGGCAAAATGTCCAGCCAGAGCCCGTGGAAATCCTGCACGTGGGCTGGGGTGGAATTTTGTGTCCCAACAACTGTGCCTTTCAGTCACACAATATACAGGGACACAAGGAAAAGCATCTCTGCGRTGTCCTGTCTGGAGATGGACTTGAAGGATGTTTTGATCCTCATGCCAGAACACTGCAGTCAGAACAATGAAGTTCTGAAATGGTCATTTTCTGCTCAGGGTTGAACCCAGCCCATGTTTGCTTTGCTGTTCCATCCCTCCAAGACCCCACAAAGGGTAAATTCTAAGAAAAAAAAAAAAAAAAAAACAGAATAGGAAGGGAGTTTCTGCGATGTGTTGAGGACAAAGAAGGAATGTTCTGGTGAGATATGTAAAGCTTCTAGTGAATGATCACGTACGTATAAGTGACACATTAAGGAGAACAGACTGTTTTTACACCGTGGGCGTCCTGCAAAAGCCCTTCTGCTCAGTGGTTTCACATGAGCTCTCCTGTGCTGATAGAGTTTCTGGACCTTTATTTCTTCCTTCCTCAAATTACATGCTAGTGGCAAAGTGATTATCGATAACATCTTCCAGATGCATTATCTAGTGGCCAGAAGTAAATAACATGTTGGTTCCCCTTTTGAGCTTGCTCAGAGGCTTACAGAGGGTCAACCAGAAAGAAGCAAAACTTGTTCTTTAATCTGTAATGGTTTTAAGTTTAACAAGTGTTTCTCATTAAACTCTTACTTAGTTTTCAAAAAACAAGATAAATTATCTTTTTAGAGATGGGCAAATGTTTCCCACTCATAAAAGTGGCATTATAGAAGGCCTGTTTCATTTTATTTCTTTTCCTTTTTTCTTTTTTTTTAAAAAAAAGCTTCATGCAATTTTCCTTCATAGAATTGCATGATGATACAGAAAAGAGACTGTGGTTTGAATTTTTACTACAAGCTTCATCCTTTATCAGAGAGTGTTTAAAGGGATTGACAACTCATTCAGGAATAATATAGAATACTTTGATATACTTTGAGAAACAAGAAGGAAAAAGACTTCAGGTAGTACTGGTGAACAGTGGGCATTTAAGGATGAACTTGGCTCAGGGCTTTTACACTGCTCTCCATCTAGTACTATTAATTCTCAGAGTTGAGCAAAGGTGATTTTTTTCCTGTGAATATTCAGTCAATGGTCAGATTGACTCTAAAGAAAGCCAAGAACAAGTCTTTTTTTTTTTTAAAAAAAGAATTATTTCCAAAATATATGTAAAATATATGTTTTCTGATTTGTTGCCTCTTCCAGAAGGAGTCGATGCTGTGTTTTTGAGCCGTAAGAGCAACAACGCTCCTGTGCTCAGCAAGGCTGCAAGCTCTGCCAGTAAGTGCATTTTCTTCCCTCCTTTGTCTCATCTTCTTTCAATGTGAGTAGAAGTGACATTGGTCCCCCACAAGCCACCTCCAYATATATATATTTCATACATAATGAAAAACCTTAAAAAATATAACTGTCCTCCAACAGCAAAAGTTCCCTCTCTGAAATGTAATTCTGACAGTAAAACTATGATCTTTGCAAAATATGGCTTGTTATGCTTATATTAATGAAAAATACACATTTTCCATGTGTTCTCTCTTAATCACAAAACAGTGGAGAATAGAGGATATTCCATGGATTTCTTTTTCCAGAAAAGAACTATTGATTAGAAAAAAAAAAAAAAAAAAAAAGACTGAAAATCATTTTGTTAGAACTTTGCTTCATAAGCACAAATAAGCATAAATCACTTATTTCTGCATTGTTGGTAACTCACAAACAAGTATCATTACCGATATTGAAACTTTCTGCCCCTTTTATTTAGCCTATTCATTCTTCTAAAAAAATATATGCTCAGGTTAGGGCTGGTCAGGAATTTTAAATGCTGATTTGTTTTTCCTAAATGCTGTTAGGGTACTGTTGATAGAAAGGTACAAGATTTGAGAATTCTTTGGGCACAGTTTTCATCTCAGGAAGAAAGCATTTTTGGAGACTCATGCCTATGGGGATATGATTTTGACCAAAACAATCAATGAGATGATCAATCTCTCTACCTATTTGCCTTTATCCTATCTATTATTATATATATAAACARTATTTTATAGATATAGATAAAATAAATGGATATTATACCAGAGAATGAGTAAGCCTGCTGTGCATTTGAGTTCTTGGCACTTTTACTGTGCCTTACAGGCAAAGACATGGGAGACTGACACCGAAGCCCCTTTGCTAAGATGTATTTAATTGCTAATAGAGAGTGAAGCAGCTCAAATAAGAGCACTAAAGATATTCTGCCCTGGTGTAATCGATAGCCCTGTTCTGAGGGCACTTGTCTGTGACAGAGGAGATAGATTTGGCTCCCACATCCCCAAACAGAGTATCCTTCCTGTCTGAAGTGATTAGCAGATTATCAGGCTATCAGTTAGTGCTTTGGGGTTTTCCCAGTTTTGTCTCCGTAGGCAAGGAAATTTTCAGATTGTTCTTAAATTTTTAAAGCAGCAAGGCAGAAACGCCCTTGGTGTCTGGATGAGCAGCAGCTGCTGAAGCTAAAGGAGGGGTAGCTTTGGAAAGCCCCATGGTCCATGGACTATTATGCAGATGATCACAGTGCAAAGTTAGACTACAGCAGCTGTGAGTGTGATTCAATTCAGAGGCAGAAATCCAGTGTAATGGGTGGATTTGTGCTGTGTATTTTATTTGACCTCCATCATTTTTCTTGTGGCATTTCTACCGCACTAATGCTAGAGATAATTGCATGCAACTACAATAACAGCAGTGGCAAAAGCAATGTTTCCCAGGCTTATGTACACATGTGGCCATCTGCACTACCTTATGTAGGACAGCCATGTGTTTTGCTTTTACGTTCAGGGCCAGTCTCATTGAAAGCAACGTAAGTATTAACGTATGGGGAGGTTTCAGGCACGTACCTTATCCCCATGTGCTGACCAGATGCAGGTTTTAAATCTCAGGCTGGGATAGTCTTCAGAAGGTCTATGCTTAACTCCTGAGGAGGGATTTCTTGGCATACATGGTTAAAAGAAGGCAGAATAAAGCTCCCTGCTTCAAGGGGTATAAAATTAAAAAAGCAGCTTGAGAAGATGGCATCTTTCCAGCAGACCTTTGCACATGCAAATGCTGCATCACTGCTGCTGCTTTCYGCCTTTTGAAGCACTAACAAGGCACCGTCACATGCAGGTCTTTGACCTTGTGAGAGCTCCGGCTCCAGCATGGCCCAGAGCAAGAGGGGATCAACCCAGTCTGGCTGCCCTCATCTCCTGGTCCTTGTCAGCAAATTGGAGGGTGCTTGGCATTCTTTGGAAGCAACCTCAGGCCGGAGACAAGAGATGAAGTTGTTTTGAAAGAGCAGATGAATATCATCAGAGGTRTATTAATGAGAGCGTCTACACGCCCATGCAAGGAGGATAGGAGTAACCACCAGAATGAGAAATGTTAAGGGGTATTGGACTTCATGAAATAGTAGGAATAACTGTGGGTGATTTTGAAGACTAGGATATCAATTACTGGGGAAATATGAAAAAGGAAGAAGAAGTGGAGGAATGAGGGTGGGTAGAAGATTTATGATTTATGTCAAAGCTATTTGTGTTGCAAGGCAACAATAATGTCAAGAGGAGAAAACAGTCATAAAGTGCCTTTGGGAGATATATAGCTCGTGCAGGATCATAGTCTGCAGCCTGAATCCATGAATCCCGAAGTACATTTGTATCTTTATGCCTAATGCCCTCACACAAGTGCATGGGAGGGACAGGTACTGAGCTTAATTTCAGCCCTCTGCATCCAAGGCATGTTAAGATTAAGAGTATCTGCAAAGATGTCTTAAAGATATAACTATAAAGCCTATAGTAAGCCTTAGGACCTACAGGGTGTATTGCCCCAGGCAGTTTCCCTTTGTCCTGTGCTTCGAGGTAAAACCACACACAGAGTCCAGCTTTAACAGGACCAAGTGCAGCTGTTAGAGGATACAGCAAACACATCCCATACTCCAAACCAGGAATGGTCCAGGCTGCTCTCACCTTTCCAGCCTAACTAGCTGTTCAGAGGGGCTCCTCAGGCATTTCCAATAAGGAATTGAAATAACTGGTCCAGTCAAAGGGCTGGAAGTCATTTGAAACTGGAGGATTCCCATATTAAACAGCTGTGAGTGAGAATTCCGGGAGGTGTTATAGAAAAAAGGAGCTCAGGAGCTTCAGGAATGTTATGGGATGTGCTTGCATAACTCCATCAGGTGTACTTATAAGACTTTTATTAGAGGAAAAATTAATTTTGTGGATGTCTACAGGCTAGTTAAGGTACAAGAGCAGCTTTCTTTTGCCTTCATTTTTTATACTACTTTTTATGCATTCAGAAAATGAGATTTCCACATATTTTAGCACTTGAAAGATCAATTGCAAGCACATTAGGGTAGGAAATAAATAGCCTCTTCATTTTGCTTTTACTCTTAGCAAAACAGAAACAAGTAATTAATTAGATTTCATCCTGTTTATGTCTTTGTTGCCAGCTCTAATCTTAACATCTAATAAAAGACCAAAACAAATGGCTACATGATTTTTTTTTTTTTGTCTATCCCATTAAGAAAAGAACAGAGCTGCTGATGAGGTAGCCCCAGTGAATCCAAGTATGCTGTGTTGAGAGGTTGAGTCACAGTCAACTAATTTTATAGCATAGCCTTACTTGATTATAGAGCAAATAATTGGACAAAAGGGACAAAGAATACTATTAAAAATAATCTCTGARAGATGTTTGTGAATCTGCCTTTTCYGGTAGCTGGACTAAATCAACAAATAAGGTATCTGATTAATGCGGTGAGATCTCATATCATTACTACAAAAGGTGTTTTAGCCAGAAATTTTAAATTATTACTTTACCATTGAAGTTCATTATGGTGCTCTTCACTTTGGTGCACCCTTCTCTCAAGTTCATGTGATCGTCTAGATGCTGTCTGCAGACCTTTGCTTTCTGAGAACAGTGAACACAAACTAAATGCAAAATTATTGGCCACTTGAAAAATGAGGACACAAGACTGTGGCTCTGAGAAAGGAAATGTTTTGCCATTTCTTATTAATAGACAAGAGAAAGTTGTGGTATCTACCAGTCCATGGGACATGCAAGAGCTACCGAGCTGATGAGGCATTAGTGAGACACTACATGAGGGACTATTTACTGAAACTGTCAACGCACAGAGCTGTCAAGGGACAGTTGAGTTGTAAAATGCTCCAGCTATCACGGGAGATGCATTACATTATTGTGGTATGCAGATAAATTGCTATCCAGCTCGCGGAAGCCGCTTTGTGAACAAAATAGGAGAATAAGATAAACTCGCTTTCAATCGATGAATTAATGTAAAACCAGCAAAAGGAGTGGAGCAGACTGCTACAATCTCTCAAATATATTAGGCAATCAATTTTTTTTTTTCTCTTTCAAAATGCAGAATATTCCCAAGTGGCTCCCAGTGGATGCCATGCAGAGTGAATACAGCAATCACAGTAATAGACGTCAGAATAATCAAAGTAATATGTGTCAGAAAGAAGCAAATGAGTACATACATTCATTAAGTAAATCTCCTAAGAGCTTAACACACAAAGCTCTTTCCAGAAAAGCTGTACAAACAATTCCATGCATTAGCACATGGTTTCACTGGTGTTTCAAAGTCAGATGAAAAATATTTTGGATTTCATGAGAACTATAAATAGCCTCTAGTTAGTGCAAAACACACAGCGTAGCAGCCACAATGAAACCGATAAAGGTCATAACTGCAGTTAAACTGAACTACTTCAAACTAAAACTTAATAAACATGCAGCAAGCAACATATGCTGCCAAYCAAATGTTAATGATTATATTCATTTTTATAGTGAACTGGGCACCAGCAGCAGCCAGTACTGAATCTCCACCTGCAAAATGGCAAGACAGATACTTTATCCATGAGGAAAATAGCCAAAAAGGTAAAACAAAACCTCAGGCATGTCCAAAGTTACTGACTTATAGACCAAATTTAAAAAAAAAAATCTGCAATCTGACTTCCTAGAGAAAATTTACCAACAAATTTTTTATTTAAAGAAATACAGACCAAACAGTCAAAAAATACTAAATGACATTTCTCACAATATTCTCAGGATTGTGAACAGCCAGGTCACAAAAACATTTAAGGAAAAGTGTTGGAAAGGAAGAGTTGAATCCAAAGCCAGCTAATATAAGCAGAACTATTTTATTTTAGACAACAGATGTGTCCTAAAAAGAAGTAGGAGAAACAACAAAAAAACCCTTGTGTCTCTAATGCAATCAGTGCAGGAATGACCCTTCTTCAACAYAGCAGTATGATAAAGTACATTGCACATTTTGGAAATGATTAGATCCATTTCTGATGTAAATCAAGGGCAACCTGAGGGAAACTTCAAGTTTTAGCAAGCTGAAAAATGTCAAGCTGCTTGAAACCCAGTATCATTTTTTTGTCGATGGCCTGAATCTGGGTGCACAGCCCCTTGACCCTAGACTCCATGAGCAAGATGAGAAAAGGTCGAACATTTCTTTATGCTCCTATTTCCTGCTTGTCTGGTTGTGGATATGAGTTGTGCTATGGTTACCAGGGCTGGGGTGACTCGTGAGCCTTCATCYTGGGTCTCATTTCTGTCCGAGGATTTTGGTGTGACCTTGAGCTGGGCACTTCACGTCTCTATCCCATCTGTAAGCTAGAATGATGACGTTTCCTCTCCGCTGCAATTTGTCTTGTCAATTTAGGAACAAACACTGATTTGTCTTGAGTACTTGCAACTCCTATTGATTGCAAAGGAAGCTGAATGTATACAGGGCCTCTTAGGATTTGGCATTTGGAGACAAAATGACTTTGAGGAACTGGGCTATTAAAGCTAATATTTTAGCCGCAGATGTCCTCTACTCCATCTAATAAAGTGATGCTCAACTTCAGTATGGGACAGGGTAATAAGTACATTTTAAGAAGTTTAACAAGGTATACATTTGTGTTCAAAGGGACATAGGCAAAAACCCTGAGAGAGGCAGCAGGAAGAGAGCCCTCTTCTACCCAACATATTTTGTAAGCCTGTATAACCTTGCAAATAATGATTAAATGTCATCAGAATGTTGAAAGGCAAATGAGCRAGATAAAAATTGTTTGCCTACCAAATTTCAAAGCCCTGGAATCCAGTAGTGACATATTGATGCTGCTCAAAAATGTCAGAAATATTACTAGGAGAAGGACATTCATCCTCAGACTGTAAAAGCTCCACCATTTACAAATTCCTAATAAAGGAATTATTTCTGCAGCAAGGACGACCCTGTTTCTTTTCAGATAAAAAGGGAGAAGAATGGAAAAGTTATCAGCAAACAGAAATCACCGTATGACCCTAACTACAGGCTTTGCCTTGACTGTATATGATCAGATAAGATCCAATTTCACTCGTAGTCTGAATGATGCAAACTGGACTAATTCCAGCCAATGGAATTAATTCCAATTAATGAAGCCAATGGAGCTACATTGGGTTGATTACAGTTTAAATRAGAAAGAAATAAAATATTAACCCATAGACAAATTTTAATTATTAAAAGCAATATTAGAAGAGCAAGATGCTGTAAACATTGTACTTCTGGTCTGCCCTTTGGCAGTTGTTCTTGTTTATTTGCCATGGCCAAAACCTTTGGATCTGCATTCTGTAAGAGAGTGCCCTGCATGGAGCTTCTTGTTTGTCTGGAGCTATAAAGACCTGTGGCGCTTCCTACAGCAGTGAGGACTCAGAGCTGGAATAATCCCCAGTGAAATTGCTAAAGTCACTGGAAAGTCCTGGACCAAAATGTCATCATGGCCCCAGAGCTTGAGCCCTACAAGCTGTTAGCAGGCTGAGGAACGGAGACCATGTGGCCACTGTCGGATTTGCAGCCCCCCAAGTGGTAAGGCTGCACCTTCTACTAAGTAGTAGAAATGGGTTTGAAATGCTGATAAGGAAGCGTTTTTTTGAATGCATGTAGATTTTTGCTTAAAGCATGTGAAGTTCATTGACTGTTGGTATTTCTGCTTGGATTTTGCAGTGGAATTTCAAAAATGAGACGCTAGGTTGTGTGTGAGTATCATGTAATGCAGATTGCGTGCTCCTTGACCCAGCATTGACTCGTCCAGTGAAAGCAAAAACAGGGTTTCAACCGTAAAAATTACAAGAGGTGCTGAGTAGTCTTTATCCTGCTAGAATATTCTCGTTTGCTAAATCAGACACCAAAGACCTGGGTCTTTGGGAAGTCGAGCAGTGACTTCCCAGGCCTCTTTCTTCTCCTCGCTCTCTGCCTCAGGACAGACTTGCATCTGTTGTAGGTGTTTCAGAGTTGAGGAATATCCACAGGAATGACTTTACAAACAGCGAGTGATTTATGTCTCTATCCTTAGCACTCTACAGTGGGGTCCAGGGAACCTCAGGAGATTCCAGGGAGGGCTGTAGCTCTCCATGGAGCTCACACTAAAATGCAAAACCTCTTTCATGGTGTGCAATGAACAGGCTCCAGGCAGAAGGAAGGAATTCCATCCTGGTGCTGAAGCGACCAGCTACTTTAAGATAAATACTTTTGTCTACAATGCATTTATAGAAAAAAAAAGAAAATCTAAAAAATAGCTATTGTCATTTTCTTGTGATTGACTTATTTACAGAATTTCATGCCAGGAAAGTCTGACAAGCTCTGTGTTGTGTCAGCCCACCCACACCTACTATTCCCTGAGTTGCTTTGTTTAATCTTCTACCAAAGAGCATCTACGGACACTTTGATAACTCTTCCATGTTCCTCAGGCACAAGAAATGATGTAAAACACCCCAAATAATGAGAGTAGTTGCAGTCACTAGGAGCTTCATTCCCTAAAATATGACCACAGAAGATGATCAGSAAAGTACTTCTTGCTCTTTAAAGGACTTTTCCACCTCCTTCTCCTTAATGAGGCATCTGCAAAAAGCTGTTTGGTCAGACGTTCCTTGTTCACAGCTAAATTCTTGTGGGATTAGTAGATTTGTTATACTCAGAGCATAAAAGTAAACAGCATATGGCTTTTAAAATATCCTTATACTGTCACATTGCAATCTGTCAGAATGGAAACTTTTTTTTGAGCAGTTTATTTGGAGTTTGCACTACTAGCAAAAAAAAAAAAAAAAATTAAAAATTCTTCTGAATTATCTAAAAGACAGCAAGCCAAGTTGTTAATTCTTGGTCTCCATTCCCAGTTTAGTAAATATGCCTTTGCATATTACCTTCAGTAATGCAAATACAGTGGAAAAACAGTTACTTTGTTACTGGGAGCTAAAAGGTCATTTCCTCTTGATGAAAAGCTTGTTCTATCAGATAAGTAGCTGCTACACTCCATAAAACTGGCAAGCCTTCAAAAGGTTTTAGAAATTAAAGGCGTAGTTTGCAGATAAAGGGGATAAGGTCATTTGCCTTGTGTTTGGTCCTGCAAACCTTTTGGGGTGACCCTTTGATATTAAAATGAAGAGTGCTTTAAATTGTTTTATCTTCAGGCAGCTAACGAGTGCTGGCTGACGATTCCTTAAAACTAGTTGGAAACTCCACTCTAATTAAATTTTGTAAAATATTGCAATGTATTTCCATTAAGGGGGAGTGCCACCACATAGTTTACTTAGGCTATAACCATAATCACTCACAGTGCTACCTTTTGGTCCTATGGCTTTTCCCATTATTTTTTTACCCTGCTTTTATTAGCTGAATAATGTCTAACATGATTTTCTGTGTATCCCTGCAGAGGATTAATAAAGCTCTGTAAACAAATTRCATATGTAAAATCTACTGTGCTCTTTCAATCCTGTGCTGGAGTGGAGAAAGACTTGCATTTAATCTGTACAGTAGAAGAAAAATTACTCTTGAACCTTTTACTGCCAGAGACTATATAACTGTATTATTATATGTGTAATTAACTGATCTATAACACTGCTCTAATGTATGGTGTATGTGGTGAATGTATATGAGGAATAGATTTTTATTTTAAAGCTTTTTCTTCCTTTACGGCTTGTTTCATATATTCCATTTATAGGAAAATGCTATGAATATTCCTTAAATCACTTGAAATTTTCTAGTAGAAAGTAAGACTCTTCAGAGGTTTGCAATTTCTCTAGCTAAATGAGAAAGAAAAGTCAAACAAAACCCTCTAATGGGCAATAAGCATAGTGTCCTGCAAGCATGGGTGGTTATCACTGTGAGCTTTAATGTTGCCTTATAAGCAGTTGTTTATTTTAACCTTACTTCCATTCTGTTTTGGATATCCTTGCTAATAATAGCTCTCTGTTACTCTAACCCACATTCAAAAGTGAGTGAAAACAAGAATACCTCTGTATAAAATGCACATGAGCTCTATCCCCCGCAGTGACTAGCAAATAATTTAAAGGACCGATTTCTTACCGAGTGGAGAGGACTCYGGGCTAATGGGCAGCAGGAGGGTGCAGCAGAGGAGGGCGACGAGCTGGAGATGCTGGTGGGACAGTGAGGGCTGCTGCATGGTTCCAGGAGATGCTTCATCCAGACATCTGCAGCTCCTTAAAAGTTAGCTTTGGAAGTACTGAACTTCTGCAGGAAAAAAACATCACCCTGCCTGCCTGCTTGGGGTTTTCTTTTTTTTTTTTTTGTCTTTTTCAGTCCAGTCCCTTGGAGAGGGCTGAACGTGTCATCAATCCCCAACTTTCCAAGAGGAAAGCCCGGTGGTTACAGCCCTCCCAGCACACAGGGATAAGCYGGGAACACGTGGCTCTACAGCTGCTTGCACAGCAGCTGCTGGTGACACCGGGGTCCACAACAGGCAGACACACACCTGCACCGGGCAACAACCGCACAGGCGGCCACTGTCACCCGTGGAAATCGGGACGGCARCTCCAACATTGCATTGCAAAAATGCAGCTGTGTCTGGACCGCCAAACTCTTGTGAGCAACTTCAACAGGTTGGTTTATTGGCAATAATAACACATATGGAAAATAGACATAAATATTACTATAATTTAATCATTCATGTTTATCAAGCACATTTTTTGAAAAATTTATCACATTTGAAAGTGCCATGTTGCTATGATGTGGTGACCTTGTGCTACCTCTGGTCAGCATGAATGGGTAGCATGAGCTTAACATGTCATATGAAAAATTTACTATGAAATCTCATGCTATACTCTCATATTAATGGCATTTTGTTTGGAATGTATTGTCTGCCCACCCCCTGTTTAGTGTTTAGTGTACCTGCCACTGCCTCTTTTCTTTGAGTTGTCAGGTTTGATTATTTTGTGTCTGCTGGTTGAAGTGAATTATCTGAAAATAAACCCACAGAAGTCTGTAAACATTCCATTCAAATAAGGCTAATCGCAGTGTTTGAAAGCATAAATGAAGCCATTAAAAAACAATGAGTCTCAAACACTGTTAATTCAGTTTAACTAAATCCTTGAAGAAGTTTTAGCACTAGATTCATTGGGAGCAACATAGGTTGCTTCAGAAAAAAAAATCTTTTTTTTTTTTTAATTTGACTTTGGATTCTGATATTGCAAAATCACTGCTTATAACAGTCCCATCATATTGGCCATTTCATAGGCCTGATCTAGAGACCTTTAGCTCCTTGGGAGTCTTTCCACTGGTTTTACTGGCCCTTTCATAATATTCCTTTAAGTTTCCTTTCTTCTGTTTTTGTTTATTGTTATTTCTTTTTTCTTCAGTGTTTATCATTTATTGAGTACAAATCCATAACAAGTTACAAAATTCCAGTTTATTTGAAACAGGACAGAAATTTTGCCTTTATGTAGCGTTCTCAGGTAATGCACATATCCAGTAGTTTCTACCTACTCACAAAAGCACAGTCTTACTTTGCCTAAAAGGCATCACCCTAATGTTTAACTTCATGAGTTAATGAAAAAGACTGAAATCCATTGAGAATTGGAATTTATCCTTCATAGGGGAAACCTGGCAACTAAAAGCAACAGAGTAAGAGAGCTTTCTACAGCCAGTCCACACTTTATTAGTTTTTTGGATAGGGAAGGAAAAATAACCAGCCCAGAAAATATTAAGCCCCAAATAYTCATGACCTCCTGAAACTGGAGCAAAAGGATCCATTTTCTTTTTATTTCTTCATAAGGTTTTAATCAGTGGTGTCCTTGAACATGGTTTCTGCCAGTAATGACAAAGTGAAGCCTCCCATTGCTTCCTGCAGCTCTGGAGGACAGATGCACTGAAGGTTACATAGAGAGTGAGTTGCAAATATTCCCCGTCGCCCAGTCTCCCAGCCCAAGGCAGAGCTTCAAACTTACAGCAGACAGAAATACACCATTCCCCCCAAATATTCATTCAAAAACACGTGGGAAACTAAAACCGTGGAGAACATGCATAAAAACCTTGCAAAACATTTTCATAGTCTCCACAGCATTAACCTCAGAAAGAGGGAAAGTTAAAACTCCCCAGAAAGTTAGTCCCCACTGTAGTCTAGTGTGGATAGTGAGTATTTGGAGCAATTACCTTCCTGGTCCATACAGAAGATGTTGCACCAGGCTGATTCATATTTCATTAATTTTGAATAGCAGGAATGAACATGGGGAGTTAAAAACTAGCCAAAAGTCACAGCTGGGAATGGGCAGCAGCATTTCAGACTAGTACTTGGGCCAAAAATTGCTTGGTGGATACGCACGTTCAGTGTTCTCTGTCCTTTGTGGGAAAGAGAGCGCTTGGAGCAGCCTACCCTGCAAGCTGGGGTTATTGTGCTGGGAAACTGCGAGCTGTTTTCTGCTGGCTCGGTGACAGAGAGGGCTGGACAACCCATGTGGCTGTAGAAGAGCTAGGGGGAATACTAGGTAATAGGGATGATGGTTGGGGCTTTCTGAACCTTCTTGCTTCCTGAGCTGCAGAACGAAACCTTAAGGTGGGAGTGAATAAGATACTAAAAAAAAAGAAAAAAAAAAAATCCTTGAAGGTCTCCAGAGACCTGACACTTTGGCACTTGGTTCTGAATATTAGATGCCTGGACTCCCAGGGTAGTCTAGGAAGGGAATTAAGTGCCTGGTAGTAATGCCCAGAAGCTCTGAGCAACTGGGAAATTTTGAGTCCCATCACTTGGGTGTCTTCTTAAGGTTATGTGGAAATATCCATCTACCTACACTGTCCAAGGAAGGGAATGAGAGAGAAAYAACTTACTGCTGCTTTTCAAAAATCAAGCACAGCAAACCCAAGCAGCAGATATACTCTTACTTTTAAGCACCAGCGCTCTACTTAGAGACTCCTAGAGATGACAGTCTGGGTTTGTTTCCTTGCAGTTGCTGCGAGCGTTATCTTCACCAAGTGGCTCTCCCTCGGGTCACTTTTCCAGGCATAGAAATGATTCAATACTCATGGGGCCGAGGAGAGCATCATCCTGCAGAGACTCGTAGACTCCTTGCAGAACAGACTCCKTCAGAGGGAAAAGACATCTTCATTTAATGATTAAAAATTCTCTGGGAGTCTAAGCTTATGCATTTATACATACCAAAACTCTCCTCTGTGTATTCTTTTGATAATTTTATCCAATCGGTAATACACATACGGTCCAGTGACATGATTTTAAAGCCTTGCATTCCCAGGAAAGGCTCCTGTTTTTTGGATGACCTCCATCCATGTATTGCAGGGAGATGCCAGGTTTGCTTATTATAACAAAAAAGAGTATTCACGCACGGTGTTAAGCTAACCCACAGCTCTCTGTCTCTCCACTGTTATTTCAAGATACACAAATAAGTGAAATCAAATGGGAAGTGCTTCATCTAATCGTAGTTTGGGGGCAAAAAAAAAAGCAGAACAATGATCATACAATGATTAGGGTTTGTGTTTTCCTTTGTTTTTTAGTCTAGTGTACAACAACCCAATATCTTTGTTTTCATGAATCTGATTCTTCAGAGAACAGTACAAAGTAGCATGTGTAATTTGCAGAGCTGAAGTGAGGACTACTTGCCTTTTTTAGGATGATACTTCAGTATGCAAAAGCATATCCATCTCCTTAGAGCTTCTGGAGAGTAAAAAATTATTTGTACCTTTGATCATTTARTGCATTTATATTTCAGGTTCTAATTCCCTAGTGGAAGAGCCCTGATGGAGCGTTTTGGTGCATTGCTCCTCATTAGCCAGTGGGCCAAAAATAAGGACTTTCAGGCTCCAAAGAAGAGATCAGCTGGAAGAAATAGACTCATTAATTCTATTTTTTTTAAAGGAACACAGAGTACGAATGCTTGGGCAGAAGTCTGTCGGAGAAATTATACCTGTTTCTTGTTCTCAGATGCCTTTGGGGCAGATTGAGGATGAGTGTGATCCTGAGCTGATGCAGGGCACCATTGGAGCAGTCCCACTCTTTGGCCATCACAGACTCCTGTTTCAGAAAAGCATGTGAATTTTGCAAAAAAATCARTGGTAAGGATGCTAATTTTTCGGAAATCTTTTTTTATTCTTAGATCAGCTCAATATTTGTTTCTTTTTCCTGTGAGCTGTCACTGTGCTTCAATTGGTCACGAATAACTGCTTCAGCTTTTGGGGATATGGTTTATTGTTCTGCTGCATTGAAATGAARCACTTTTATTTTAAGAAAAGCATATTCACTGTATTTTTGTAAAATAAAGACAAGTATGAAAGTTTCACTATACTCTCACTGCTCATCAAAATACTTTGATATCTGAGGACTAGTCCAATAACACAGACTGTAGCAGGCAAAAACAATTGGACTTTTTCTCACAAGGCTCTTTGCCTGTTCTCTCTCCCTCTCCAGTGGTTACAGGTTAAATTATGTAAGTCTTTCCTTAACTGGATAATAAAAATAAAGAGGAAGAAAAATGGCTATTCATAGTGTTCATTATGGACAGATAACACTAATACAGAAATTACTATTATTCAGAAAACCTACAGACTGAATTATCTCATTGAGTGAATTTTCCATTTAGGAAACAGTTTTCTTTCAACTAAATGATAGCTTAGAAGTATTGAATAGGAGTTTTTTCATCAGTATCAGTAGTTTAAAGGCACAAGGTGGCAAAGTGTTACTTCAACTTTGAACCATTTCATTCAGCCTTTTTCTGGAATTTTTCTTTTTGGAGAA
>NW_020455499.1:2774669-2795657 GCF_003342845.1 Nothoprocta perdicaria | reverse complement strand
ATTTGCACCTGCCAAATTTGGTTTTGCCTCCCATGCTGTGAACCTGTAATCATGGCAGGTAATAGGATCTCACTGAAGAGTTAACTCGATAAGGAGCAATAAGGGACACGGAGCCTGGATTCATTGCATTACAGCATTCTGTTACACATTTAGCAGGACTGACTAAATATCAGTGGCTAAATTATGACTAAATACCATTGGCTGTGTTATCAAGGTGGTTGATTTTATAACTCTATCTAAACATGTTTTGCTCTTGCAGTAGACTCTCTAATGTCTTACAATCTGTCCATTTTTTGTTATTGTTCTCGAATATGTCAGCTTACGTTGTTGCTTGGCCCAAAGTCAAACGTAACAAATGCTTTGTTAAATAATTGGTCTAAGACTATAGAACAAAGTCATCCATCACCAAGTCACAGGTTTTGTTTTGTTTCCAATAAACTGTTTCAGAGCAATTTCCTTCGGTAATAAATCTTTAATCTGTGATATTCAATAGCATTGCAAAATACGAGATTTACTATGCGTTACGTGTTTAAATGTGGGCTAAACATCTATATGAAAATCAAGAGCTTATGCAGACCTTTTACAGACCTTTGGAGTGTGCAGGGGATATAAAATATTTAAGGCATAAGCCAGCTGGTCCTTGATGAGAGGATGCACGGCTCAATGTGCTCTCATGGATGCTTTCCTCCTGTTGGCACCTGGATGTCAAGCACCTGGATGTGGGCTGCTCCTTGTGCTATCAGAGCTGCTCCCCCCAGGGACCAAGTCCTCCTGGGCTGGAGGAGACCTAAATCCTGCTTCAGGAACCACTGAATGAGCTGCTATGTAGCCAGTGGATGGAAGAAAAGCCCTACACAATAGCAAAAACAATCCTGGAAGCAGTTGATTTGCACAAACTCATAAAGATGTGAGAGTCCGTGTAGCTCTTGGCAATGGCAGGGAGTATTATCAGATACGTTGTGGTTCCCATCAAGTTTAAGGTTCTACAGAAGCCAGAAAAGCACCAAAAGGCAATTGCACTTTGCCTATTTTTTGTTGAAATTAGTATGAATTTTCCTGGATCTGTAAGATTTCAGTACTAAACATAAAGACACATATCACCTGTGCCTTTTCAATGGTCCTCCTAAAGAYAGAGTCCAAGTTTAGCTGGGTAAAAGCTGGGATTTTGTCCTAAATACCAGTATAGTATTCTGATAATGTACAGATTTGTGCACGGTCCATATCCTATATGGATAATTTAAGCCACTACATTCTGATGCCTTTAATTGCAATGATTATCCTACCAGGATCTGTCAAAGAAAAGACACAGCACTAAAAAAAAAGACATGACCATCAGCTGCATGGGTGACTATACAGACAGCTGTAAGTCTCTTTTTTGTGAGGTTTTATATCTTTTTTGAAASCTGAGGACAAGATACACATCCAAAAGACAGCACAGGATCTGCTATGTTAGCACAAGGTCTAACAGCATGTCAGTGGCAGTGAGTAAAAACGTTGGCTGCTCAAAAAGACTTGTCAGGAATTTCTGGAATACCTGCAGCGTTTCCGCAATGCTTACAAATTGCAAATGTCACTTCGTGATAGACTGCAAATAATTAAAAGCAGCTAAATATACTGCTTGTAAATGGGGATGTTGTAAACTTTGATCACAGAGAGGAAGGAATTCTTTTAAAACCTACTGTTAACAGTAGGTAAAAACTTAATAAGAAACATGTAAATAATTAATTCTTCCTCCAGAGCCAGAAGAGATTTGTTGTTGCTGCTAATGGACTCACGATATATGTTGTATTGTATTTTCTGAAGTAAGCACTGGATTACTTGATCTCTATACAAAGGAAAATAATTCCTCTCTCCAATAGCTTTATTAGCACTTGCCTTCCCAATAAAAAATATTTTCCTGGGTTAGCTGCAGCAACTTGCTTTGATGATATACAGAGGATGGCAGAGGTAAATTGACACTTCATAGTAAACAATATATTTCCAAACAAAACAAAAAAGTGCTGCAGAAAAGGATGCCAAAAAAGTCTGGAATTTTGGTGTTTTCATGAAAGAAATTACAAAGCATACAGAGCTATTTAAAGGGGATCCATGGCATTAAAAACTGTACTTCCCTCCATATGGTGTTTTTTGAGGCAATGTCATCAAGAAAAGCAATACTCTTCCTTACACCTGTAGGGTATGCAGAGCCATCACAGCTTGAAAGTTGTTGAAGGCAAAAATACTTATGGAAATATGGAGGATTATAGGTGTTCAGAAACACGGGGTTAGCTTCAGATAGGCTTGTATCACCACTGAGAAGAAAACATGCTCTCCCTATGTTATTTGTTAAATATTTTGGGAGTAGCTTAATAATCTTGTGTTGGGCATTATGCTATTAAATAATGCAGTTGCTCTGGGTTGTCCTTTTAAAAAGTATTCCCTCGCAGTTCTGCTGAACTTATAAATTTCAGGTGAGCTTTGCTGGATATGTTGTCTGCAGAGCATTAATAGCTGTGCTGAGGCTGATACGGCTCAGGAACAATAGAGATGCCCAGGCATAAACCAACATGTAGCTTTGGGATCGGTAACAGGTTTAAAAAAGAAGGATTAAAAAATTGCCTCCTGAGTTCTTTTCTGTGCAAGATAGACAATCAACTCCTGGCATGGCTTCATTCATGTGTGACAGACACCGATAATATTTAATCATAATAAATGCACAAGGACTACTGTTGCTTCTGCTACTGACAGAGAAATTGCACCTTAGTTATCTTGATGCTATTAATTTTCATTTATATGCAAATATAAATGAATAAATATATTAGGAGGGAGGATATTTTTTCAGGGAAGGAAAGTGGATTTGGGAGGCTGGGGTTTTGCCATCATCTGGCTGTAAAAATATACATTAATATTAAGCGTAATCTAATGGAACAGCCATGTGGAAAACAATGTAGAGGACCCTAGATGACTCTTTAGCTGTGGTTGCACTGAGCTGTACTGGAGAAAGTCCTGGGTGATGGCCAGCAAGTGGTCCAGGGAATCAGCAGCCCCATATAGGCTTGCAGTGATGCAGGACTTGGACAAAGCTTGTGCTTGTGCTCTTCCCTGGTCTCGGTTTTCCTTATATTCCTGCCCACTCCATGCAACTTGTCCTAAAATGGCCACATTCTTCACCCATTACCCACCATCCAGGGACATCCACCAGTGTCCAGACCCATCACACACCACCCAGCAGAGCAACATTTTACTGAGTCCTGATGCCACCCATACAGCATGTGTGTCCTGCCCTACCTCCTAGCAAGTCCTTGCCACTCTGATCATGGGGAATAATCCCCAAATGGAAAGCATGTTAAATGTCAGTGGCATCTACCAGGAGTATCAGGAGCTTTCATACCATATCCTTTTTAATTTTACTCTGTAGAGMCCGCACCTAGCTAGAGGCATTAAGAGCTCCTAAAACTTTGTGAAAACTCATGGGGATGATGGAAGGTCTCCTACAGCTCCAGTGGTTCTTCCTCTGCAGAAGGATGAAATTTCACTGTCTCTCTTTTGAGGGAGATTCACCTTAGTGTGTGGGTGGTAACAGCCTGATTGTTTCCACAGATTAAAGGATGCTTGTTTTAGCAGTGCTTCTGWCTTCTGTGAGAGCTATTTTCAACCAATCTAATTGTAAGCAAGTATCYGGTCACTCAGGCAGGGAAGGTAAGAATCGGGCCATGTGATAGCAGTGATATCATCTTTGTTTGTGCCCTAGGCTACAGAAGATGATATGCCTTAACATATTAGCTAAGTTGATGGATTCATGGTTTTCCGGCTCATTTTTGAAGAATGTCATCTATGCATCAGCTATACCTCACTGGAAATTATTTGTATTAGAAATGAGCAAGGAAGGAGGTTACAGTAAGCCCTATATACATAGCAGGGAGAAACCCTGCAGCGTTTACACTACCTGCAAGAGTAATTTGGGGGTCTTTGTCACACAGCTTCCCGCATCTGGCCACGGCTCACATCTCAACTTGTCAGTGGCCATTGCTATTTCTGGGCTCGACAAGTGCAACTGCATGAGACCTAGCAACAGATCTGTAAGAGCAAATAATATCAGTCTTGATGGGAATCAAATTAATMTATCTGTTGTAGGGCACAGCTGCTGCAATGATGCTGCCGCCCGCACAGCAATGCGAAGAAAAATGTTCCCCATTTCCCTCCCCATGTATGTCTTTGCAAGGCAGTCGTTTTTTATTATGTGTCTCTTTAGCTCTGCCTTGCCAAGATAGCAGCCTGGAAATGCATCAGTCAACATTAATAACAAAAATAATGGAGAATTCTGTGGCTAAGGCTTGCAAAGACGCTGGTACACAGTGTACATGCCGAAGGAAACGTGCACCGTGTGCTTTCCCTGAGTGGTCTTTYCGCCTGCATTAGTGGGCTGGCCAGCAGATGGTGGTGTTATTTCAACTACTTTGCTTCACGCTCCCCGAGCTGCAGCCTGGCTGCAGAGATTTCACATCTCACAGAATAGCACTCACGGGTCTCTACCACGAGCTGCCTGATACTGCTTCTTGTAGAAAGAAATGTTACTGATCTATAGATTGAGTTTAACATTACTGCAATTGTCTTGGTGAAAATGCTGGTGATAGGAGGAAGGGTATCTTCACGCAAGCAGCACGAAATCGTTCAGCTCTTTGAAGGACTTTTTCTCTTGAAATCTCAGTCTGCTACAAGCTATGCTCAGTGCTGGTCTTGCAGTATAATTGCCTCTTTCCAGGATTTCTAGTCTTCTCCATAGCTTCTGTCAAGGAAAGCTATGCTCAGCTTCTGTCACAGTCATGCTCTTTTCCAGCAACACCCTGTTCCTTCTCTTCTTGTCCTTGCGACGTTTCCATTGCTCCTCAGGCAACTTGCTCCTGGCTAGGAGCAAGACACTTCAGCACACCTGCTGATTTTCTTGCATATGTTTTTGAATCTGAATTACATCCTCTTTCTCAGAAAAAGAAAAAAAAAAAAAAAAAAGAGAGAGAGGCTCCTGAGACAACCAGGAAGGTAGGTGGCAGCTCAGTTCATCTGCTGTTTGCATTTAATGACCTGTAGAGTCCAACCTAGGCACATCTCTAGACAAACATTTTTTGATAATGGTATTTCCTCCACCATTTGATCATGAACTTTTTGCATGTTTTAGGGTGAACCCTTGGGAACACTTGCAAGAGCCCRGCTCTTGTCTTTGGCTGCAAATCTTTCTCCCACCATGCTCATTTCCCCTGACATGTTTCTTCCGTCATCGTGACCCATGTCACTTAAGCAAGATCAAGGAGCAGTTGCTGATCCAGCACTGAAGCCTGGGCTGTGTCTATCTCGAGCAGACAACAATTCGTGTCCACTTAACCAGGCAGAGTAAGGTATAAAAACACATGAGTGTGTGTAAAACACATGAGAATGAGACTGCCTGAGAAGTACAGAATATATTTTTTGTAATATAAGGCAATTTATATGTAAAACACCTGTAATCACAAAAGTGCCTTAAATACAATATTCAAATCCCAGCAATAAAAGTCCTATATGTGACAATGATAAATCAGCACATTAAAAACATGTCACTCAGAGAGCAGATGCTCTTTGCCGGGGAAACAAGGTTTGTAATGTGGAGTTAAAATAGTGGTGACATAAACAGGAATAGTCATGCACAGCTGGTCCTTGTCCCCAGCAGTGCCAGGATGGGAGCGGAGGAGGTGCACAAATACTCAGCACCACAGCATTGTTGTGACTTCTTCATTTGGGACTTGGGACTTTGGGACTGTCAATATTCTGTGTTTAAAGAAATGCTGTCCCCAAAGCAGCAGCTACTGTGTGGCAGCTACTTGCTAGTCAGGTGTTAAATTCTATTAATTTGACTCCAATAACAATATTTCTCTTTGTCTTCCAGGACCCAAATCATTTCRTTTCCAGACTATCCCAATGATTCATAAACTAAACAAATCTTATCTACTTATCTCGGTGTGTCCCAGTGTGAAAATAGGCTTGAGATAATAAACTTCTCTGGTCTTTTGGATGGCCTGCTACTACACTTTCCTCTTTTTTTTTGCATGGATGATGAGAAAGCTGCTTTTCATGTAACCCAAGGAAAAAAGAAGTTAGCAAATCTCTCAAAGCAACAAAAATCAGCAGCTCCATTACTTAGAGGGAAAGCAGACATAAAATTCAGAGGAGAGAGAGGAATCAGTGTGCACTCTACAGCCTCAAGCTCAGCCTGAAATGAGCTTTAGAGAGCGGTAGGGATTGGGAAATTTCACTGGTACAATGCAAAGAACAGGGTCACCAAGCTAACTCTCACAGGAATTAGGTCTTTAAATATCTGTTCTGTGCTTGATCAGAGTGGGCTGAAGTGCAGAAGGTTTTCTTGTCTTTTCCTGTCTTTTTTCTTGTCTTTTCCTGTCTTTTTTTTTTTTTTTTTTTTTTTTTTTTNTTTTTTTTTTTTTTTTTTTAGTTAAATCTATTTCTAAAGAAGTAAGATAGAAGCTTTATATCCTGGAAATCAGCTTTGCCATCAAGCAATCTCAGTCGTAGAAGTCTTAAACATGTAATACACCGTGCAATTTAACAGGATTATCAGAAAGTAATAATTAAGGTTTTGTTCTACTAAACGTTCATCCATTCTTTGCCAAGTATTTCTAATTACCAGGATTTTAATGGTAACATTCAACAGCTCCAGAACTCCATGATCTTCTCATATCTGCCACAACAGAATTTTCAGTTATCATAATTCTCTCCTTAATTTCCGTTATCATAATTATCCTTCATTATAGCAACATTCTTAAATCTGACTCATYAAAGCAAAATTTCTCCTTGTTTCACTTGACTCACAGTTCAAACTGAGATTTAACCTTCCAAGCAGGCATTTTACCCTATGGTCTCAAAGAAAGGAGAGAAAAAAAATCACTCCCTTTCTTACCCATGACARTTGTTTTATTGGTGTAGCAGGACGTATAGTACATTTTCAAAATGGAGATGAGTCAAGGACTGAATTTATACAAACTTTTCTTTTTTTAATCCTGCCCTCAGGCTAAYGGTAGCAATATAGGCTAGAAATCTCTAATATTCGCAACAGTGTCTCTTCCACAAGTGTGTTTCATTTGCCATCGTTGGATGATTGCCCTTTAGAAAGCCCAGAATATTACCAAAAAAAAAAAAATATTTATAGCAGATAACAACCATCTGTCTGATAATTTACCTGTGTTACAAGAAAGCTGTCTACTTGGTATGGTATTAATTACATTGACAAAACATTGGGATACTAAAAAGCTTCAGATTTTAATTTATYTAAATTGCTTATGTGCTTTTCACTTTCAAAGTGTCCCACCATTTGCACTTGAAAAATGTGACCCGGCTAAGAAAATTTAGATGTTCTCAGCATCAGCTCTCCTAGCATCCACCAGCTGCAGCAGATCTCGGATTGACTGATGGCAAAAATAGCATAAAGACAGTTTTCCACCAAAAAAAAAAAAAAAAAAAAGCCCTTCAATCATGATGAAAAGGGGTCACTGCAACTGCAGGTGCCCTCCTGAACTAGACCTCAGCCTGCACTTATTGAAGTAAATGAGGGCTTTATCGCTGGGTTTGTGGGCACAAACTGCAGGCCCCTCTTGCTTTGCCAGCATGTTGCAACGTCCCTCCTGCAGCCCTTCATGCAAGGGAAGGACTCTGTTTAACCAGCTCAGCCCAGTAAGGCCCAGCAAAACAAATATAGCTGAAGCACATAGCTCATGACAGGGGGTTAAGCACCTTGTATTACTTAAAGTGCTTCTACAGTACTTCATCTYCTAAGTTTGTGTAGTAGTGTCCATCTAAGAGATTTCCAAACTTAGCTATTTAAGGATGTGACAAACACCGCCCTGTAAAGCTTTCAGAGAGAAAAATAACCATCAATCTCTCTGCCATCTCCTACCCTGGCCCTGCGGGAGCCTGCCTGGTGTGAGGAGCCTGTGAGGTCTAATGGATGGAGACGGTCCTGGTGTCCAGCTGAGCCTCGGAGCGGCTGCATCATTCTCAAGTGGTCACTTGACCTTCTTTGCCTTCGTTTACACCAGATGGAACATTTGATGTAACACAGAGGCAAAGCTCTGTAGCACGTGTCACACACATGAGCAACAATCCTATACATACAAGGAGTGCAATATACATTTCTGAGATGTGTACGTGCATCCCTTTGGGTTTTGACTGCAAGTTCTGCACTAAAGAGATCCTCTTGCAACATCCTAAAACCTACAGATAATAAAGCACAGCACATGCCCAATTACTAATTAATTTAAAGTCTCCTTCTCTACGTTTTTATTAACTTTAATGTAGTTGGTTAGTGGGTAAAAGGCATGATTTATATAAAGGCTGCAGAAAGCTCATAAGCCACAGGCTTAAACTGCCTGTCATAACGACCTGCATGCAGTGGGGAAAAGGGCACYGAGAGCAAGGCCTTTTTTGTCTTGCCTCCCATCAATCCTGCACARTCTTTCGTGGATGTACAGTCACCCAGGGTGGAGACTGGTTGTTGTCACAGCATACCTGCTGGGAGCTCATCAGGGCTCTGCTGGGAGATCCCAGCTGGGAGAACCTAGAGTGGGCACCAAAACCAGTTCCTCTTCCTTGGCAAATTTGGAGCTATTTGGTACTCCAGTAACAGGGCTGGCATCCTTTGCCCTTAGGTGAACAGCTTGGCTCTGTCCACCTCCTCTGAGGCATTTCAGCAGTGCTCTTTCTGTTCACCTGCTTTTCCCTTTCAGGCCCAACACCAAGCTGAGGTCACCTCTACATCAGTGTCAAGGCTTCGTCATAGCTGACCTGATGTAGTCTGTGTGATGGTCCTGGTTTGAGCAGACATAGGTGCCAATGACCTTCAGGTGTCTCCTCAACAGGCACTTCTAGTCATCCTGGTTCTGCAGGCAGCAGGTAGGTGAGGATGGACCACGGGGAGAAGAAAGGTGGGAGAAGTGCTTAGCTGTGATGGCATCACGCTGAGTGTTGGCAAGAACRTGGTTTTGGTGCCTCATTAACCTACTTAAGAGGCTGCCTTCGTCACTTGGACATTTTCAGGTGTTCTCTGCAATTTGTGCTCACCTGTGAACCCTGAGTGCACAGGTTTGGATCAGGTTCTTGCTCCTAGCTCCTCTCTAATTGCTTTTTGACCCCAAATCTGCAATTGACTGGAATGGAAGATGGTGGAGCATATTTATAAAATGAACTGTGGGTACTATAAAATATATCTTCAGAATATATGAAACTAAAATGATAGTTGACTTTTAATAAGCTTTTCTGTCCTAGTTAACTGTTCCTGAACTGCTGCCAATACAAGAGTAGCAGCTAGAGARGAGCTCTGTCCTCCTTCCTTTTCTGTAAAGCCCTTTCAGTTGTCACATATGCAGCAGCAGCAGCATAATATTAGCACAGAACTCTACCTTTACTGCCTCAATGTGACTTGGGTTAAAGTCTATATATAGCTACTCCATTCATAACTATGTACATATTTAATAAAAAAATCACACACAGCAAAGAAATATGTCAGAGTGACTGGCAATAACTGAAATAGAAAATGAAAGCATCTGTAATATTGTCTGTATGTGTGTGATAGCAAAAAAAAAAAAGTAACTATAATGCAGAGCTTAATTAATATTACTGTTCAAGGAAATCACTGTCCTTATATTCTACTACAACCTAAAGTAAAGATAGATATCTTTATCTCTTGATGTGAGAACCTGTCCCAGTGCAAGTTGATAATTACTTACAACTTCACTATTAAGAACTGCCAAGGTTAAAGTAAATTTATGTATATGAAAAAACAAGCATATGCATGTGCTTAACTGTACATGATTGTAGTTTTACATGACAGATAAGGAGATTGCTCCTTATGTCCACAAAATTAGGAGTGTAAGTACTCAAAAGAACATGATCTCATTTCCTTTTATAGAAAATTAAAATCTTCAGATGCTCTTAGCAGAGCTACTTTGGATATGAAAATGAAGAAGTGTCACTTGAATTAGCTGGTCTCTGGCACAGCTCTGTTGGAATTTCTGCAGGACAGAGAAATTTCTGATTAAAAAATAACCATTTATGCTTTAAAATACATTAAATRTTTTTATTCAAGTGCTGTTACCCATCGCCGCCCAACTTTGTTGGTGGTAACGTGTTTGAATTCAGTGATGGTCATTGGAAACATAAGAAAGCAGTGTYCCACGCTGAAGTGAATTCATGATTAGATGGTATCTAGCCTATAGACTTGCCAGACCTTGCTAGACATTGCAGTATGTTACGCTACAGACCATCTGCCGTTCAACACACTGCACCCACCAGCTTTGGTAAGAGCAGAACAAGCAAATGTCACTTTCTACTTGAACTTTCCTGGTGCACAAACATTGGCGCACATAAATTAACATCTTCATACGGAGTGAAAATACAGCACTGGGATTCAGCTGTGCTGGAAAAYGGTTACACTCCCAATGGCTTTCACAGCTGGAATTTCTGCTTCACCTGGTGGACCTGAATCCGTTTGTATCACGCGAGCAGTAACTCAGACCCCCAGGATAACCAGGCGGCGAGTCCTACCAGCCAAGAGCCAACTTGGAGAGCTCACTCTGGGCTTGCGTCACCCTTCCGAGTGCAGGTGCACATTTCAAGCTCTGCAAGCGCATATGGTGTTGGCTGGCGATAAGGCACCCACTGTTTGTCTTTACAGCCAACAAATGCAGTATGATTAACAAATGTAAGGAAAAAAAATCTTGTTTTAGATTTTTTGCCTTGTTTCTGATTGGTAAAGGTCTAATCACATCATCCCCTATCTAATAAGATAATGCTGAAAAACCTGTGATGTCGGGAAGGTAAAATGGAACAGCCAAAGCTCAATAAGAGATTTTTCTCTGTAGTTCGATTACAATAACTTTACTGACCTAGCATAGAAATGTAAAAGAGAATAGAAAACATTCATTCTATTCACTTCTCTATCAGTGAGAGTCTGTTTTGCCTTGTGTATCCTTTGTGTCTTTTCTACTATGGTCTACAGTGCTTCTGGATGTGAAACCTAGCAATAGTTTAGCAGCAAAATAGTCTTCTGTATTTTTCCCCTTGCTATTTATTGATATTTGCTGTAAATTTCATTCTCCTCTTATTAATGAGAAGTGCATAAACACCAAGCTCTTCTTCAGAGTACTTTTTACTAAATAAAATAACAATTGACTAGTTTTTTTTCAGTCAATCTAAGAATTAGGAACTGTTTATAAATGAAACATACTCTTGAGTTAATGTCCCTTCTAATAAATCAAAATACTTTTGTGCCCTTTATCTCATATTTCTACCACTGACGAGAAAATAGCCAATCTATAATGCTAGCAATCAGATTTGTTATTCATAGTTAATTTTTGAAATAAAACTGTAATAAACATATTATTTTCAACACATCTTCCTCTAACAAAATATTGAATGTTTTTTGTAGACGAAATCAAACTGCTAAAGCAAATCATGTTAAAGACAAATATGTCAGCTGTCACAGACTACACAGACCTGCCCTTGAATGACTGAGCGAAAGCTTTTCAGCTTTGGTAAATATTAAGGGTAGAATCTGAAAAACACTAATTAATGTGCACAGCCCCTATTGACTTTCAGAAGGACATGACTTTCAAGGTCACTTAGCCATTTTTAATTATTTCATCCTTAGCCTTTAAAAGGACACTCCTGTCACCATAGTATTCAAAAATAAATGATGTGCCATATAGTAGAAACCACCCCAATGACTGAAAAGCCTGAATCCATTTTATTTAACTATTTCAAATCTCTTGTGTCCTCTGTATTAAGCTGTGGTTTGTGAACACCACTTGGATGCTGCTTCCTGCATAGGTAGATGGAAAAAAAGTGTATAGTTTACACTGATAACGAATGCAGAGTATCTCACCTACCTTTGGCTTCAAAATGGGGACAAAGTGAACTGACATTTGGAAAAATATGATTAAAAAATGTGAGGTAACTGCACACAACAAATAACATAAAGCAACAGACAGTTGACCACTTTCTTGCCTCCCAGAAGAAAACTATTGCTACGATCAGCTGCAGAATCAAAACGAGCTTCCCTGAAGCTTGGCTTGTCATCAGATGGAAAAAGCACTAACTGCCCTTCTCTGGGGAGTAGCAGCTAGTTTGTTTGTTTTCAAGGGAAAAAGCCAAAAGGCAATAAAGAGGGATTGTGCAATCTGCCTGCAGTGTAAACAGTGAGAGCCGGACACGTACATCGCATGATGCTTCCTAAGCTGACAGCTGATGCTGATAAATATCACCAGACTCTCCCGCTCATCTTCGTCTCGCCAAAAAAATGGCACCCTGATTATGAAAACAYGGAGATTCATGTTCATACTCAGCCATGGGAGGTCACACTGATCCATTAGATTATTATTACTGATTATTATTACTGATAACCTATGTAATTATAGATTATTAGTGGGCTTTCATAGAGTAGAAAGATTTTTGCTGCAATTAGCCTAAGAACAAAAATAAAATACATGAGTAGTTGGAGATTTCGGGGGGGTGGGAGGTACCAAAATATTGCTTCATTTGTGCAATGGAAGCTGATGGATTTCCAATGCCGAGACATTTCATGTTGAATTGAACTGCCCTACGCCTTGCCTCATAAACCAGGTTCAAGCCCAATTTGCAGTGTTGCCCCTGTAGGCCCCTGTGACCTCAAGTGAGTCACCCGCCTCTCTCATGTCTCCATTTCCAGCAATGAAAAATGGGTTAATAATGCCCATGTTGCGGACTGCCGTGAGGCTGCATTTCTCAGTGAGATTGGGGACTGCGAGGAGGCTCAGGGAGGTAATCGACTGACATGCGTAAAGCACTGCGAATACRAATACCCAGCAGCCTTATTTTATTCATGCTTTCTTATCTTTATTTGCACCAAATCATGTGTAATTTCCTATTTATGAAAACGAGTGGATGTGGCAATTCTCTAAAAAGGTAATTTTTAAGGATGGTTACGAGCAGTATCGCATCCAAAGGTTTAAGGAGAGGAGATTTGTTTTCATTCTTTTAGATTAACTCTTTGCAACTTTAACCATTGAAGCTTTGAAGGGGAAATGGAAGAAAGTATTGGCTATTAATGTCCATACCCCCAGAGCATATCKATTTTTTTCATCAGTAGCTTTTTGCCATTTTCCAATAGACTCAGTCTTCATGAGAGCCCCAGCACACCACGAGCATGATCAAGCCCAAGAGTATTTAGAGGTTGTTTTCTGAGAGATATAACTTTTTCTCTGAATAATGATGACACAGAACAAACTCTCAGTGGTTTAACCAGGATGACTTTACGTGCTAGTAGTCTAAACCCCATTTTTAATTACCACGGTATTTCTTCTGTGACCCTGATTCAAGCACATACTTGAAACCTGTCAGCTGTAATGTTCCTAGCAGCGTTGAAGTGTGTTGAGTCTCCATTAAAGTTCTTGATTTCCACGGTATTTTCAAGCTCCATGAATCTGAATTTACAGCAATAAGTGCACAAGTGTTTTGCTTTTGATTTTGAATTGTGATAGTTGCTTTTRTTAAATGGAAGTCCTGTTGGTTTCCAACCAGGTGGGCACATGGAGACAAGTTAATGTCGTGACAATTGTGCTCTTTCTCTARTCATCTCTGCAGTCACTTGTTTCCATCCAACAACTTTGTGCTGAAGCGGCTGAACATTCTTCCAGTTCAGAACCACAGCTGCAGACAGAAGCCAGTTAAAAATAGTTGACATGCATGAAATTCTGGCACTTCTGCATGTCACTAATCATCTCATTTAGCCTTCAAGATGCAGGGTCACTGTGCAGTGTTGTTCCAGAGGGCTTCTGAGTCATTGATCAAGAAATAGGAATCCATCATGGTGTGTAATTGGGTGTGAAGTGTCATCCTCCCACAACAGACACTTTGGAAATATCAGAAAGGATGCACTTTTACGTAAATAGTCATCATGACGGAATCTTGTTTACTTAGTGCTACAAACTGACAATGTGGAAATAACTGAACGTAGCTGCCTAAAGAGGTCAAAAGCAACTCTTTGAGCATACTGGACAGGGGTTCCTGATATTACAAGTATTTTCCATTATTAGTACAGATTAATTTATGCTRCGTGTTGGGTAGCCAAATACTTGCTAAATCTACACCGCTACATAGAATTTCCAGAGCCACTGTTTTGATAGCTTTGCCTTTGCTGTTAGGTTTTATATCACCAGTGCAAAATAATTCTGGTTTTGTTTTGATAATARTTGTCTTTGATTGCCATTCCCTCCTTATCCTGTCCTTCAGGTTGGAGGAAATGGAGGACACGGCTCCCTCATCTCCAGCATGGGTAGGACTTGAAGGGCAGGGAACAGGAGCTCCATCCTCCTCTATAGTCGCSATGGTCAGGAGGGTCTTGATTAAGACTCTTACTGGTCCCCTACCCCTACCATCACCACTGCCAGGAGTGAGACACTGGGTGAGAAATAGGAAAATTCAAATTTGAACCAGTGCCTTGAGAGTGGTTGCCTATATGAGAAGTCCTGAAACTATGTTCTATCTATCTGCTACCTAGCTTTTAATCCATGTCTTCTCAAGCGCACATTGAAAGTCCATATTCTTATCTTGCACTTAATTCCCTCTTGAATGATCCATTCTGTGAGGCCACCTGTAGCGAATAAAGTCAACTCATCTTGCTCCCTGTCTTTATTCCCTCTCCTCATTCCTCTTTGCCTGCAAGATTTGCAGAGGAGGGGGTTGCATTCCTGAAGTACTCAGAAAGAATCACATTTGTGGTCAGCATCACCACAAATAAAATGGAATAGAAAGCGGGTCTGAGATTGTTTCCCAACCCAGCTTGGCAGTCTCTACTGGTTCCTGTCCATCAATAGGATGAGCATGAAGACACGATACATACCCATGACCTCAGGAACTGGGATGTGCACTTGTCTTCAGAACCAAGCATGATAATACATAATCAAAGTTACATCCAGCCAAACTGTGTCTTTTAAAATACGTCTTGAATTCTTCTGTAATGTGAAGCTGGTTAAATAAGGTTAGAGATTGCCCCTTTCTCTGTTTTTCTTMTTATTATGTGCAATATTATCACATAAGCTATGGCATTGTGCAGCAGACTTTGTATAATAGAGGTTTACAATAGATTTGCTGAGAGGCTTTTAGTTAGCGCAGCACTAGCCAGCAGAGCCATAATAAAGAGCTTTATGTGGGATTAAAGCTTCTGGAATTACTCATTAATTGGATTAATGAACTGTAATTCATCATGCATGCCAATCCTGCTTTAGTCTAACTTATTCCTCCTCCTCTCTTGTAACATTGATCCGAAGGAGACCTCTGTTCCGGGAAAGTTCATGAGCAGTGTTAAGACTTCCATAATTTCATATTCACTTTAAATCCCTAATGTGATCAAAATTCTCTTTATTCCTTCTATGAATACCGCTATACTTTTTCTTTATATAATATTTAGAGTACTTCAGACATTTTTTAAAGCTCCTCATTCCAGGGTTAAGTGTAAACCTGATGTCATTTTTTTTTTTAGATCTTACAGGTTTTAAATTTTTAATGGATTTTTAAGGGCCAAAAAATTAATTGAGCTTTTATTTAAAAAATTAAAACCTGGAAGTGTTTAATTTGGATTTTTGATGAAAGGCAGTACATACTATTCAAATATTCACTTAAGCAGGGCCAAAAGGAGACACATTTAAAATTTCTGGTAACTTGCAGCTAAAAGCCTTCTTTGAAGAACACTGTCTACTTTTTATTCCCTCCCCATTTTTCCAAGCTGCAGATAAATGAGCTAAAATATATATGTATATTTTATCTGTTTTTCTCAGATAGCTTTTCCATTGGTACCTCCAAAGGACATTAATTCTTGAACTACACACTAGCTGTGCATTAACCATGTCCCACTGTCAAAAGCTGAAGAGCTCCTCTGCAGTTCCTCATAAACTGCTTCCAAGCGAGGATATTGACGGCAATGTGCACAGTGAGGAGTCAGAATTGGAGCTGAAAGTGCAGTGGGTGCCCAAAGAGCTCTTTTTAGAGATGCAGGGAGGATGTCACCCCACAATTTGTTTATTATTTCACCATTTGGGAGCAGAGATTAACCACTAATCCCAGAAATTATCAGAGGCTTCTCAAGCCAGAGTGAGGTTTCTTGTCTCCTGAATCTGCTCCTCACTGTTGCCAGCATCTAACTGGAGGAGGGAAGAGGTTAAAAACTAAAGGCAGCAGTCACCTCTATCCCATTCTGTGCCAGATAGACATGAGGTTTATTCCATTTTTGCAGCCCACGGGATAGGAGACTCACAGACTTCTGCCACTGCTTACTCCATGAGTTTTTCTCTTTTTACTCTACTAATTTATTCTCCGCAGATCACCTTTTTTCTTGATCTGAGGCAGATTCTCTGTTTTTTTTCTATGCTACAAGGCTTTCATCAATGGACTCTGCACCTACTGCAATTAATCCGCAGAGCTGTTGAGCTCCAAACCCTGCGAGCATTGACCTCATTCGGCTCCCAGGCTTTCAAGTTCAACGACACCAAGTTTCCTGCTGGGCTTCACAGTGTCCGGACAGGAGACCTGAGGCATTCCTCCAAGCAAATGATACTGCTTTCCTTACTGGTATTTTGGGAAGTAGATTAAGGGCTGTGGTTGCTTTTCAGAAAATCCCCCATGTTACATCGTTGTGGAACTTTCCTTTATTATAAATGACACTGCTTTAAATTGAACATGTTTAGGTGGCAGAAACAAAAGACATCAAACTGGTATGCAGAGTTTAGCGGCCACTGTTTGAACCCCGGGAGATGCTGCCCAAATCGTCATTTAAGTGTCAGCACAAATTTTCCATTGATTCAGACAGTAAGATTACAAAGTGATTTTTCTACGTCCAAGTCAGTGGTGTATGAGGGAGAAACCATATAGATAAATAAATATAAATATTTTATATATATGATACAGCAAAAGATAACTTATAGGATGTAGTTTTTCTAAAGTGGGAATTCCACAMTATTAAACAAAAGTTTATTACAGATAATTGCTTGCTCTGTTTATGCTGTTTCTGTAGAACTTGGATAAGCAATTTAGGTTACTGAGATTTATAACTGTTTTCATGAAGATGTATGAAAATAAGATTCTGCAAGCTTTTTAAACCCACCTATAAATCATTTGATACCTTTAATTTCTCTCATATAARTATTATGAGTTCATGTATAAAATGCAAATTAAAATTATCACATGCTTTCTGATGAAACAGCTATTGCTTTTTTTCCCAACATTTTCACCATTATTGTATGCATTCTCTTCAGATATAATTCATAAAAAAACAATCCTGCATGTTTGCTGAATTTTCAATATTTAATGTCTGCTGTAATATTATATTTAAAAATACTTTGGTAAGAATGCCAGTGGTGGTTAGTGTATGCATTTCTTGTCAACAGATCCAGCATCCCCTTCACTCATTTGAACATCAGAGACTGAAAATCAGAATCTGAAAAAGTACTAGTGTTTAAGCTGTCATTTTAGCATTATTTTCTGCTATTTTTTAGCAGAATTTTATTTTTGCTTTTTTCTTTTTGCCTATTTCAGGCAAATGCTGAATGCTTATTATCTTTTTGCCTATTTCAGATAGGCAAAACATATGCATAAAAAAAAGAGTTGATTGATCTTTTTTCCTTCTGCATTTTATCTAATAATTAGCATAAGAAACCTGTCTTCAGGAATAGGGAGAGCCGATCTTCAAGTTTCCTTTCGAAGCATAATTAGAATTTTAAAGATAAATAGAGGAATGGAACTATAAAAATAAGTAGAGATGCAGTGAAGCAAAGACGTCTGGTTCTCCCCAGTGTCTTGCATGAGATATTCGAATAGAAATATTCAGCTAYGGCAGATTCCTCAGAGTGGAAACAGGTGGGAACCTCTTTTTTTTTTTTTGTTATCTGGACATAAATCATCTCTTCACCCAGGTACAATTTAATCTTACTGTGAAAGAACAAACAGGATACAGTGACTGTGATCACGGCACTCAGAGAAAACTTCCTTAGTTCCTTCCTTAGCTGCTTGACAAGTAAGTTGGAACCTCCTGTGGTGTCCAAACYCCTCCTTCACCTTGCATCTTCTCTAAAAATTGTCTTTCTTCCACCTTGTTTTTCCCCGTAGCCCACTGGGATTTTCCATCTTTTGGGGATATTGGACACAAAATAAGGGACACGAGAAATTCCTTATTTCTGCATGGGACCCCCCCAGGCTTGGTCAGCTCTTTCAGAACTGTTTTCTTCCACCCTTCAGTGAACTCAGAGTCCTTGTGTGTTATATAATGATTTTTCGAAAGACTTAACAAGGCTACTGCTGCTAAAGTGCTTCTGTCTCTGAGGACTAGGAAACAGATATAAGCCCCACAACTCTGCAAAACGTTTCTGGCTCTGAAGTCCTCCAGGCTTCATGTTTTGGCAGCAGGGACACCCACCTTGACAACATGCAGCAGTCATCAATCCGCCACTACATATGTTTTAAACAGGGCCAAGCTCCAATTATAAATKATTTCCTTGTTTCTGTATTATTTTAAATGGTAGTTAAGAAGTTCGGAGCCATTTCATTACCACTGCAAAATTTATCTGTGGGGACATTAGAATAAAAAGTACTTATTTGCTCTGTGACTTAAATTGCACCATTGTGGAGTATCAGCTTGCATTTTAAAGCAGTAAATTCACAAAATTACATTATGTTTATAGTTGTCATCAAAATATAAAAAGGAACATTAATCTTCCAGAATTTAATTTTGCCCGAATTTTAATTCCATCCCTTATTACCAAAGGGATTTATAGATTTTTTTCCCTTAATATGTCTGCCTTCTCAAAGTTTATGTTTGAAAAAATGATATGCTACAGTACTGAAGTAATTTTCTAGCTGATAGTTTTAGTATTGCCCTCATTCTCTAATAATTTACATACACGCATTACGGTGCTCCATTCTTGTCTCGGTTCCACAGGAATTTTATATCTGTAATATTTCAGCCTTCCTCTGGGAGAGTGTGCTAGGCTTCCCACCACATGTAGAACCCATGAGTTTTGCCCAGTCCATGTCCATCTAGGCTCAGCTTAACGTGGTGCTTCTTTAGGCTGATAAGTGATTACATATCAATGGGTTTAGGCTCCTTTCCCAGCAAATTTTGCTTTTCCATCTCTTTCCTGTGTGACATCTATCACGTGGCCTGCTTGGATATCTACATATTGTACCCATCAATACTTGCCTTCTAGCCAATGAGCGACCTCCTTCCCATTTACCTCCTCCTTTATCTGAACACTCTTTCTGTACTGGCTCGATRCAGGAAAAAAGTCAACTAGTTGATATATTATCCATCTGCAGCAAAAGTGGTAAGATTATTTTTCCTCCATTGTTTTTCATGGGGAAATATTTTATTAAGCAGATGGGAGCCAGGTTCTGRTGCCTGTCAAGGTATGTCAGATATAGCAATCCAGGACATAGCTGCCACAGGCACAGTGGTACGAAAGCAGTCTACGTCGTCCAGTAGAATTTTGCTTTGAAGTCTTGCCTGAGGTGCAAGGTTGTCAAGATCTTGTATGTGGCAGATGGTATATGCATTTCTACTTGTTCTTTAAGTTTCCAAAYAAAATAAGGAGAAGCAACTGGGAAAGGGAGTGAGAAATGATCTGTGGCCGTGCTTGGGCACCGGGTCAGCCCAGTGGGAGCCTCCAGCATTCTGGATCCTCTGTGGAAACTGTCCCATCTTTCTGCTGCTCCTGGTGCTTGGGTGGTGCTTGTTGAGGGACTGCAAGGTAAGGAGGGCAGCAACTGCAAAATTGACCACTTGGGACAAATTTCTGGCATCAGAAATGACTGTGAAGGTTCAGGGAGAAACTTTTTTTTTTTTTCTCTTTTCATTTTTTTCCCCCCTATAAATCAAGCACTTTTCCTCTTCATCTTTTCTAGTCTGAATTTTTATAGACCACATTTTACCTGTGTTGAGAGAGTATCAGGTCCTACCTTATGAAGTTTTTTCACACAGCAGGGTAGCCTTTCAAGTATTTCCTTATGGATTCTGCTTTTTTTATTTTTTTTTCTTTTCTTTTCTCGCTTTTTTTTTTTTTTTTTCCATTTTATTCTACAAAGATGCTGAGCCCATTTCCAAAAAGGGTGATTCATGGCTCCGGCTCATCTGACTCGAGAGAAGGAAACAGTTAATTAGGACATGCTCATTTCAACGATCCTTTTACTGATCCTTGTGGGAAGATAATGAATTACTTGCAGATATTAAAATCTCAAAAATGCGACTGAGATGCCACTTTAATGGAAGTCAACCCTTATAAATATAAGGGCTGCCTGGGACTGTATATTTGCCTGGGACTGTATATTGCATTTCTTCACAATTTTTGTATTAGTATTATCTGTTTTTATTACGAGCTTTTTTCTATCAGCATCTCTGATGACTTCCGTATAAAGTTTATTTAACAAAACAAATCCAGAATTGTTGTCATTGTAGACTAACTTAGTGTGTTTTGGGCCTGTCAATCATTCTTACTTCTCTTTAGGATTTATTACCTGTTTGTCACTCGTATCCTACAGATAATGCTTATCAGTAAGCAAAGACCTGTCTTTTATTATAGGGTACACATGTCAGAGATTATTTTTGTTTACCATTTTATCAGACAAGCCTAGTTCTGGATATGCTGCACTTCTAGCTCACCAGTTTGTGGGCCACTTTGCATCATCTGTGCTGCCATCCAGAGGGACCTGGACAGGCTGGAGAGTTGGGCAGAGAGGAACCTCATGAGGTTCAATAAGGACAAGTGCAGGGTCCTGCACCTGGGGAGGAATAACCCCAGGCATCAGTACAGATTAGGGGTTGAGCTGCTGGAAAGCACCTCCACGGAGAGGGACCTGGGAGTCCTGGTTGACACCAAGTTAACCATGAGTGAGCAGTGTGCCCTCGTGGCCAAGAAGGCCAATGGCATCCTGGCCTGCATCAGGAGGAGCGTTGCC